>NC_045558.1:49525704-49810715 GCF_009769535.1 Thamnophis elegans
ATCTGAGTTCATTGAGCAAAATTAAATTAAATTAAAATTAAAGTAAATTAAAAATTTAACCACTGCGCCAAGGTGGCGCAGTGGTTAAATGCAGCACTGCAGGCTACTGCTAGATCAGCAGTTCAGCGGTTCAAATCTCACCGGCTCAGGGTTGACTCAGCCTTCCATCCTTCCGAGGTGGGTAAAATGAGGACCCAGATTGTTGGGGGCAATATGCTGACTCTCTGTAAACCGCTTAGAGAGGGCTGAAAGCCCTATGAAGCGGTATATAAGTCTACTGCTATTGCTATTTAAAAATCTGCTGTAGTCTGAGTGTGAAATTCTGCTTCATCTAGCTCTATACTGATTATTGTTGTCTCTTTTTTTCTTCAAGATCTTTCAACATTCTAACTGAAGACAGAATAAGGGGAGGTCTACCCTAATTGATTTTTAAGTTGTTTCAATAAAGAATAATATTTGTAGCTAAGGATTGAAGTGAGGGGGTCCTTGGTGCTCTCCGTGTTTGGTTGTTTTCTTGCAGATGTTTCATTACCAAACTAATATCATCAATGATAGTAAAGAGTGGGGTTTGTTCTCAATTTCTATTCTAGTGGCTTGTCCTGTGGGTGCTCTTAAGGATTCTTTGGTTGGGATGCTTACTGTTGGCTTGTTTGATAATTCCCTGATTGGAGTATTGTTTACTTGATTGTTGGTCTGATGTTAATCTTGGAGTTAATCTATTCTCATCTGGATGCTAATTGCTGTTGGGGAGGTATTGTGGCCCTTTTGTTATTTTTTGGTTTGTTGGTTGTCTCTTTTGCTTAGTATATAGATATTGTTTATGTCTATATGTCTGTCTATGGCTAATTTGTCAGAATGCCAGGCTTCTAAAATTCCCTGGTATTTTTGGACTTTTAGACCAAGAAGTCTGGCACCAAAACACCTTCCCATCAGCAATCATTTATAAAGCAGCTTGAAAGGGATCTTCATGCAAAACTTCTCTGATACAAATCTAGCACACCCATAGTGTATCATTGAACCACACTTCATAGAAACATGTAGCATGAAATTTTTATTTGGAGTGCAGCCAAGATGATACATCACAAGTCTTTACATGTTGCAACGGCAACACTGTTTTTGTCAGAGTGCAAAAAATACCCCTCTTGGTAATAGTTACAAATATTTCAGTATTGCTCAACAAAATATTTCAGACAAGAGAAAAGAAGTAATGGTTGCTTAACTTCCAGTTACAATGGAAATGTCAGTGTCTCACTAAAGGTAAAGATGAAGAAGGAAATTGAGTTAGCTTAAGCTAGTCTGAAAAATTTTCTAATTTCAAAGTCATTTAGTAATTTCAAAGACAATCAAGTACAGTTAACTGGATCCTATCCATACTCTTAAACCCAAATTCGCTTACTACTCTAATGGTTTTGATTAATCTGTTGTGAGAATTAATTTGTTGTGATTTATATAGCATGTTTGGTTTAATATTACATTTGAAGTCAGCCAATTATGGCTAAGCAAAAAAACCTATGGATTTTATTCATATATTTTTCATAGCATATTTTAATAATATACATCAATATTAACAATACAATACTGTAGTACATTTTTACTTTCTGTGAATTTGAATTCTTGGAACTTTATCAATATATGTTTTGAATTCAGCACAAATATATCAATATATCAAATTAGAATCACAGAGAATGGACTAGATTATTATATAATTATATGTTTAATATATTATCATTCAGGAAATCCATTAAGACATTGCTATTCTACACAGCTTTTGAAAGAGAAATGCAAGATGAGTGGAGATAATCATTAGATGCGTATTAATTTATGTAAGTTGCTTTGTGTATTGATCATTTTTCTATTTTATGGTTTTAGTGTATATTTTATGAAGTGAAAGCTTCATAATATCATTGGATGATAAAATATGCAAATAAAGTAAATAATAAGCCCCAAACCTAAACCCAGATATCTTCCTTAATTAATATAGAATAAGGTAGTCAGAAATAGAATTAGAAACCATACTTTGGTAGAGCATCTCAGGTTTTAGTAGAACAAATCAGGAAATTCAAGGTTTGAATTCAGGATCCACCTTAGATAAAGGATAGAATCTCTGAGTCCATGCCCAAGCCAATTAGAGCATTACTTGGTCTTGTGCATATGTATCTAAAATAAAGTATGAGTATATTTAGTGAATCTTTCAAGGGGGTAAAAATAAGACTATACTTTTCATGTTTCAAAGACAAAGTTTTACGAGTCACCTTCATAACCACCATAACTTCCCTGGCAGCTGCTGCATTCAAACTCTCAGCAACCTGGGATATAAAACATTAGCATGGTCAACTACACCCATTTCTTTTTGTTACCAGAAAAAATAGCAAATCATCCAGAACTCTGAGAGTTGCAATCCCATGTAATGAAGAGCATATGGGAAAAAAGAATCAGAAGCAAAATTTCTATTGTCTGAACAAGAAATAAAATAGATCATTCTAGTGTGACAACTGGTTTAAACATTGTTATTAAATGGAGAATTATAGTTAGTCCATGTCAATTATCACTAATTCTAGCAAATAACTGAGTATTATAATTATCTTAATAGTGCAAAAACAACAAATGCAGTATACTCAAATAAGCATCAGTGACTCAAGACATTACTCAACTTTAAGCTATCCAAAAAAGCATCAAGAACTTTTTCAAGGGAAATTACTGTATTTGTAGAGTTCTAGTTAGTACTGCCAAGTATGCCCTACTTCATATCATATTTTCTGTCATCTCAGTCAATGTAGGCATTAATATTTGAGTGTGTTTATGTGTGTGTGTAGTATGTATGTATATATTGTTTAAGATTGAGTGTTTTTGCAGCTTTCACCCACACTCTCTAGCAACTTATACACCATGCTTAATTTTATGAAATCATCTGAAAATATTTCTCTTGAATTGGAGGAAATTGTTTCAAATCCCAGTTTTATGTACAGTAGAAAAGAAAGCGGAAAGGCAGGAAATAATACTTCTGGAAGGAAATAGAAAACAGAAAGATATTGAATGAATAGCCGTATGAGTTTTAATCACATACGAAAAAGTAATTGTATTTGTAAAAGTGGAAAGGTGTGGTAATTGTAAAGTTTACATGACTCATGGGGGAAAATAATACATTAATTTTAAGGGCTAGATGGCAGCTTAACTAAATGCACATTTTAATGCACATTGTCCAACTGAATGTATAATAGGGACAGACTACCATTTCTACCATAAATATGACTACTTATTTATGTACTTTTCTTGTTGGAACCTGAAATTGTTAAAACCATTTATGTCTTTCAAGGGATGTTTTACATGTATATCACAGTTTCAGAGAAACTATTTTAATGGAGCAGAATATATGAGGTAACAATCTAAGATTCAGGAGACCCATTTTCAAGCAATAGTTGATTATGGAACTCCCTAGGTGACTTTAAGTCAGTCACTGTTTCTCAGTCCTATCTGTCACATAATTGTAGGAATAAAATGGTGGTGATCATCATACAAGTTTCTTTGCTTTCTCAGAGACAAGAATAGATATAAATGTTGTTGTTACAAATATGCTACCTCTAGAGCTATGGCCTTTTATTTTGAAGTTGACTTCCACCTCGGAGAAGCACCATACAACTTCCATAGCAATGAAAAAGTATGGGAGCTATTCATTGGTGGGTTTCTAAATTTTTTAGAACCTATTCTGTAGGTGTGGCCTCTTTTGTGGGAGTGGCTCAGCGGTCATGTGACCGGGTGGGCATGGCCAACTTGGAAAATGTGGTGAAACTCACTTAACAACCCTCTTGCTTAGCCAAACCAAAATTTTGGGCTCAATTGTGGTCATAAGTTCTCTTTCTTTTCTTTTCTTTTCTTTTCTTTCTTTCTTTCTTTCTTTCTTTCTTTCTTTCTTTCTTTCTTTCTTTCTTTCTTTCCTTCCTTTTGTCTCTCTGTCCTCTTTCTTTCTTTCTTCCTTTCCCTAATCTCTCTCTCCCACTTTCTTTTCCTTTTTTTCTTTCTTTTTTCTTTCTTTTTTCTTTCTTTTTTCTTTCTTTCTTTTTTCTTTCTCTTTTCTTCTTTCTCTTTATTTCTCTCTCTTTCTCTTTCTATCTTTGTCTCTCTTTTTTTCTCTCCCTCTCCCTCCCTCCATTCCTTCCATCCTTTCTTTCTTCCACTCTTTCTCTCTCTCTCTTTCCCCCTCTCTCACACACACACATCCCTTCCAATTATATTCATAGATATAATGAACTAAAGGAGTTGCCCAATAAATCCTACTCTGTGTCCTATAAGTCAATTCACAGAGCTCCCAATTCAGCCTCTTACCACTCTGAGGGTTAACAGAATATGGTTAGTCATCCTGTTATATCTTGGCCTTAGTTCCTGCCATTTTAGCAGAGGGGCAGAGTGGGCTAATTTCAAAGGACTTTTTTTCCTTTTGCTGAAGCCCGATTTCTCTGCCACTCAGCAGGTGACTGGTGGGTGTCCAAAGGTGTTGAGCAGACTATGTAAGGCATGCATATCACGCACACACACACACCGTGCTTGCCGCAATGCAAGGTGCATGTGTAAGGAGGACTGGATTGGCAAAAAAGGAGCCTCTGTTTCTCTGCTGCCGCGACTCGCAAAAAAAGGAGGCAAGAATGATGGCTGGCGCTCTCTTCATTTACTACTTGCCCCTGAGGCCTGCTGGCTCATGGTGGCTGGCCGGCAGAAAGAGAGGCTTCTTTGTTGCCAGCCTCCCAGCTGATCCAGTCCCTATTACACGTGTGTGTGTGTGTGTGTGTGTGTGTGTGTGTGACAGAGAGAGAGAAAGAGGTGGCTATCAAAGAGAAGAGGGCAGCGCACGCCACGTGGGCTTGTCCAATATCTGAAGAAGGTACAGGAGGTGAGGATTCATTGGACAAGCCCACGGGCATGCGCTGCTCTCTTCTCTGACAGCTGCCTCATTTCCAATGAAGTTGGTAGGGAATCCATGCGATTTCCTCCCTCTGCATGGATTCCCCACCAACTTCATTGGAAACAAGGTGGCTATCAAAGAGAAGAGGGAAGCACACACCACGTGGGCTTGTCCAACAGATGAAGAAGGAACAGGAGGCAAGGATTCCAGTACCGGGCCTCCGGAAGAACAGGTACGGGAAGGCACGCTAAATTTCACCAAACGGTATGCCTGTACTGGTCCTTACTGGCTGAAACCCACCCCTGGAGCTATTGTTTAATCACATCTTGAAGAACCATACTTTTCCTTCCCTGCTTTTAGGCAGAATGATCTGGTCAGTTTTTGAAAATGAAATGTGACTGGGAACACTATCTTGTCATCTGCTTTTGGTAGCAAAATGTTTCAGACAGGTTCTGCACCTCTGAATTCACAAGACAAGAAGAATTGAAATGATCAGTCCTACAGAAAGTGAGAGAAATTACTATAGAAAATGTTGTCAAGGAAACAATTAGCACAGGCAGCCAAGAATCCCTTTGATGTTAACAAGCCACAAATAGCCAAGGTACAGTTTCACGTATAAAACAAATAGAGGCCAAAAGCTCAGAAATTCACTGTGTCTTTCAAGCATAGTTCTCTGCTGATAGAGTGGAAAGGGGGCCCCATGAAACTGATTAAATGATTTAAAGGACTTTTAATTGGAAGGACAACTCAAAGTACCATAAACCTGATAACATTCTTTCAGTATTGGAAGCTTGAGGTTTTACTAGCAACTTCTGTTTTGTTGTTGGAAGAGTGTTTATAATGAATTAGAAGCAAGACTTGGAAAAAGAGAAACTTGAAGTAGATACAGTATCTAGCTGAATACATTGCAAATTGGTGGTAGCTTTTGGAGCTCTCACTTAAAACAGTCAATAAAAGATACGTAGGAAATCCTAACTACAGGTAGTTCTTGACTTATGACTACAATTGGGTCTGGAACATCTGTTGCTAAGCAATGCAGTCATTAAATGAATTGTGCCCGATTGTATGACCTTTTTCATGTGGTTGTTAAGCAAACCTGGCTTTCCCCTTACTTGTCAGAAATCTCCTGGGAAGATTTCAGATCGTGATTATGTGACCCTCGGGAAACCCCAAGTATTGTAAATACATGCTGGTTGCAAAGTACCAAATGCTGATTATATGACTGCAGGAATACTACAAGAATAGTAATTGCAAAGACTGGTTATAAGTTACTTTTTCCAGCACAGTTGTAATTTGAACAATTGTTAAACAAACATAAGTCGAGCTGTCTGTATTTTCCAATAAACTATCATCTTTTCACAGGCATGTTTAAAGTCCATTTCTAATCATATGTAGAATAATCAAAACCTCCAAACCTTGGTTTGACAAAGAGTGAATCTCATGAAGGGCTGGAGTTGTTTCCACATGCAGAACTGTGAAACACTATGACATTCCCAAGAAATATATTAATTGTTAAATAAATGTAAGTTCTCTCAAGAAGGAAGGAGTTGTGTACTTGTTTATGAACTGGGAAAAGCTCCAACCAGCACTCCCCAACAAAAATCACAGCATGTTTTGACATCTTGTATCCTATGCAGACGGTAGATGAAGTTCAAACTCTAACAATTCAAACCCACCTGAGACCATCATCTATTACCACAAGCCACTTTGCACATCAGTCAGGAAGGAAATCTTAAACTTCACAGTGTTTCACTTCTTATCCGAATAGTCCCATTTCAAATTCAGAAATCCTTAAATTGATTTCCCCAGGAGTTGTTGAAAATAAATCCAAATTGGTAGGCTTCTGTATCTGTTATCCTATTTTTACTACCAACAATATCTTATTGCTCTCTAATGAAGTTATTCCATCATACTTCTAATCTTTAGAATATGCAAGCATTTATACCTTTGAGGGTGAAGTTTCATTTTCAGAGCTTGTGGGTGAATTCTGAAGGGTTCATAGGCTGGTTGTAGGTCAATATGTCTTTTGATGAAATTGCTTGTGGAGTGCAGGCTTTAGTGAACTCAAAAGTGTGGCAGGTGGTAGCATGGCTGATTATTTTTGTGTTGTTCCAATTGAACTGGTACTGTTTGGTGTCAATATGGTCAAGATTTAGGTTTGGAATTGTGGCATTTGACTGCCAGCCGATGTCCGTGGATTCTGGTTTTTAATTGACATGATGTTCCATGTAGAATTGATTGTAATTATTATAGTTCTTTTGTAGATTAAAATGTTTCTTTCATCCTTCTGTGTCTTGTCTTTGGATTTGGATAATTCCTGGTGGAATGTGGCTGTGGATTTGTGGGATATTGCTATTCCTAGAGATTGGGGAACTTCTTATAAACAACTTATTATAATTGGAAAATAAATTCAGCAAGTCAAGAACTTTAAATATTTAGGATTTCGTTTCCAACCATGTACCTCCTGCAGTTACCAAATAAGTGAACTCTTGTTAAGAGCACAAAAGCCTCCAACAAGATTATCAGATTTACACGCCACAAATGCAATAACTGTGTGCTTGAAGCAATCAAATTATACAGAACTTTTAATAACCTTCTCCTTATGTTAGCTGCTCAGTGGCGCACAATTGTGTATACACAAGGATTCTTCTATCTTGGAAGCCATTCAGTCCATCTTTCTAAAAGCCATAAACTATGTCTTTCAATCAACCATGAACATACTTGCGTCTTTCCTGAGACTCACCTGATACAAATTCTGACTAACAAAAACTTCTTGGATGAATCCTTCATCTAGCTTAAATCTTGGGATAATTGTGTCTCCTCTGACAAAGCAAATGGACTATAATTTGTCTTAGTATCCCCTCCAGCAATATGCTTTATAGATCCAGATAAACTTTGGCAAGAAGAGTGCTTTGAACCTGGATGTCCAAACAACAAAGGAAAAAAATAACATTTTCACTTTTGTGAGTTTTCAGATATTTGTTTTTTCATATCTAAATATCAAAACCTTCATACTTGTAGACAGCCAGAGAGATGACCTGAAGAAGGAATTCAGAGATCATTAGGGAAGCACCAGGTACAGAAAAAGCATGTGTAAATTCAGAAAAGCAGAAGTGTGTTATGAAAAGATTCAGACTAGCCCTCATTCCCCCTGCCCCACAACTCTCCGAAATGTAACATGGAAAGAAAGGAAATTACAGGCAATCCTGGAGCAGTGATTAGAATGCAGTACTGCAAACTACTTCTGCGAGTATCATCTGCCTGCAATTTGGCAGTTTGAATCTCACCAGGCTCAAGGTTGACTCAGCCTTCCATCTTTCTGAGATTGTTAAAATGAGGACCCACATTGTTGGGAGCAATATGCTGACTCTGTAAACTGTCTAGAGAGGGCTGTAAAGCACTGTGAAGTGGTATATAAGTCTAAATGCTATATTGCTACTGCTATTCTATTATAGCTCTAAAAGTGGCTTTTGCCTTTCTATGGAGTTTATTTCCTGGTCTGGCTTACCTAGCGGGGTTAATGTGTCTCAGACCCACAAAGGTATTTTTTTTAAAGTGATAGAATGTGAAAATAATGGATGGAGGATTCCACAAAGCTATGCATAGAACCTTATCAACCACCATAACACTATTTTCTGCCAGTTATCTGTATCATATTACCTTTTACTATGTACGGAATATTTTTGCTTGTATATTTTTAACTTATCTTTTCATATGATAAAAAGAACAAGTTTAGTGTAAGCACAGTCTAGAAACAGTGATTGTGAGCTCTAGTTCTGCCTTAGCCACAAACTTAGCCAACTGGGGTCTCTCTCAACCCTAGGAGGGAGATAGTGGCAAACCACTTGTGAAAATCTTACCAAGAAAACTGCAGGGATTACTCCAAGAAGTCACCAGGAGTCAAAAACTGATTCAAAGACTCCAAAAGTAATAAAAGTATTTATTTCACTGTGAGTTTAAATGGACTCTTAAACATACCAAGAGAAAATGAGAAACATGGTAACACGTTAATTTCTTTCCATATTATGTTGATCTGCAGGATTTCTATTATTCCAGGACTATAGTAGTAAAAGAGCTAGGCACAACTTGAACATTTTTTTCTTTTTATTTTTCCATTTGCCTCTCGGTCATTTGGGCATAGGATATGGATTGGTTCACGGCATTTTCTACAATTGGGAGTCAGCAGAAATGATTGCTGAAGATTGATTTCAGAGGGAAAGAAAATAAGAAAAAAAGGAATACGGTGTTGCCATCTTTACCCATAAGTATATCCTGTAATTTGATACATTCATGCCTATCATGTTATCACCCTTTGGAGTAAACAAATGTATGCAAAGTGCAGCAAAAGAGGAAAAATTAGTAAACAAAGTAAATTAAAGCCATCAGGTAAGAGAAAATGTAATATAGCTAAATCTATTTTACAACCACACTGCTGGCTAGACTTTTCCATACTTTCTGCCTTTGCAGATAATATTTTCTTCTATTCATATAGTATCTTATTGCTTTTCACCTCTCTCTTTTTGACAATATTATGAACTCCATTCAATCATGATGGTCACTTTTCTTTTGACCCATTTGTTCACCCTTTGATTTTACAGTGATCATATGACCAAACCACTTTAATATGTATCTTTCATACCAATCACACATGTTTGCATTTAGTCCACATTTGTTATTCCCATGCCACCTAAACCAGCATTCCCTGCTAATTGTTACAATATTGTCATATTTTGGACAGTATGCCATAAGTGCAACCAAAGACTAGTTTAGCCCATGCAGGTTTAGCTGTTGGAGACAAAGGCAATGTATTAATACATAGGATAACCAATAGGCTTAATGTTATTTACTTTTTGCTAAATTATTGCACTTAAAACAGAAGCATTACTCAAAGTGTTCTAGAATTCTTGTTTTTAATGAGATATTAATCTTTCTGTATTTTCTTTAGAAGTAGTTTTAATAAGATCAAATGTTTTAATCTCTGTGATATCCTGCTATATACTGAATAATTGTTCTAATATAAAAATTGAGAAAGCAATTTACATTTAAAAAATAACATCTGAACTGTCTCATATGCATTTAAATCAATGTAATAATTTACTTATACCATTTATTAGTAGCAGTATTCTAGATTACACATAGGCTGTCTCCAGAACATTTCTCTTCATGTTGAAATCCAATATAGGATGCAGAGAAGTGTCACAGAATGAATATTATGTTTTTATGTGCAATTATCTTTGATTTTCATTTGTCCACTGACATTTATTGGCTTATCTATATTGACATTTCCAAACATGACTGGGTCAGCATTTTAGAACCAACTCAGAAACCTAATGGAGTATTAGACCATTATATCAGTATTTCTTGACATCAACTATTTAAGATGTGTGGATTTAAACTCCCAGAATTCTGAAAGTTGAAGCCCACAAATCTTAAAATGGTGGAAGGTAAAATGGTGGAAGGTGAGAAACAATGTATTAGAAGGTTGCAACATGCAAAGGAAAGGGACATGGCTTGTGTCACAGATCGCATTGTGGCTTGTTCAGAACTGTTTATGTGACCCATTTCCCCCCTCTTCCCCCCACTAGCCAGGCCACCAAACTGCAAAAATTGCAGACCACTGACATAACCCTTTGATCAAGGAATTTTGGCGGGGGGGGGGGGTCCAGGAAGAAATTGAACTGCAGAGAAAGTCCTTTTTCCTATGCCCCCCCCCCAACAGCTTCCCTGAGGTGAGATCCACACCCACCCTTATGGCATTCTGAAAGGACTTGAAGACCTGCTCTCCCAGGTGATGGGGAGTCCCGATGTGGGGAAGCATGTTAGGGGTGAGTTGGAACAACTAGCACATATGTGCGAGGGGAACCTTTACCTTTACTTTTAATAGATTAGAAAGACCCCTCCTCCTCCACATGCACACTTCACTTCCTTCCTTTCCATCTTGGTTAATCGAATTATAACTGTATGGTCTTTATTTATTGTTTTAATGTTTTATGTGGTATTTTGTTCAATGACTGTAAGTTGCCTAGAATTGGCTTGGCAAGAGTGGCAGCACTGAAGTTATAGAAATAAATATAAATAAATAAAAGGCACAGTTAGTCCAGGATTAGACAAATAAAAAGCAGTCAAATGTTTCACACTGATAGTTCCTGTTAGCTGGAGCCAAAGGCAACATATTTGAAGCTCAAAATTTCTAGGAGATTGCCAGGTTGTCTTCTCTTGCTCTTGGCAATGCTAACAAAGAATATTGCACTGTAGTATTCTTTGTAGAATAAAAGAGTAGGAAGTGCATATGAAAAAAAATACTACAGACAGATGCCTCAGAGAGACGTGCAATTTAGATTCTGCTCAATGTGACATACCACTTGCATTCTTTGCCTATTCATTTTCAAATATATAAACCACCCCAAAATTGGACTAAGAAGACAAAGTTAAAGCTGCAGGCTCGTCTCAACTGCACAGGCTGGAATGTTTTTGAAGCTGCCTCAGCAGACCTGGATGTCTCACTGACACTGTGATGTCATACATTAGTTTTTGTGAGGAGTTATGTGTGCCAACCAAAACGCTTCACATCTATGATAATAATAAATCTTGGTCACAGCTAAGCTCAACTATCTACACCGTGCCAAAGAGGAAGTCTACAGGAAAGGAGATAGAATGCTGTACAATCAAGCCAGGAATGTATTAACAAGGGAGATCAGGGCAGCAAAGAGAAGTTACTCTAAAAAGCTGTGGAATCAGCTCTCCACAAATGAACCAGCAAATGTATGGAAAAGCCTGAAAAATATCAATGGTTAAACTAGACCTCCTCCTCTACTAAAGAGAATCAGCAACTGGAAGATGACCTGAATTTGTTCTACTGTAGGTTTGAAAGGAGTCCACTGTTGACTATCATTACCCTCTGCATTTTAGATACACAAACAACAGCTAAGTCTCCTACATACGATTCCATCCCTCTGGGTCCCCCACCTCTATTGATCACAGAAAAAATGTGTGAGATCTACTTCATAGACAAAAGGCAGGGAAAGCACCAGGCACAGACAGAGCAACCCCTGCTTGCTTGAAAGTGTGTGTTGATCAATTGGCCTCTATCTTCATTCACATTTTTAATAAATCACTGGATATGTGTTATGTCCCTTCTTGCTTCAAATGCTCTATTATCATCCTTGTGCTCAAGAAACACTCCATCAAGGAGATGGATGACTACACACCAGTTGCTTTGACATCCGAAGTTATGAAAAGTGAAAAGGTTAGTGCTGGCCAGTGGTGAGTTGCCAATTTTTTTACTACCGGTTCGGGTGTGCTCCTGTGCGCACTTGCACATGACATTTCTGCATATGCGCAGAAGCATCCAGGTGGGTGGGTGGAGCCTCCCGCTCCGGCTACTACTGGTTTGGCCGATCTGGGCCAAACTGGGAGCAACCCACCTCTGGTGTTGGCTCACCTGAAAGCCATCTGCATCTAGATCCCTTGCAATTTTCAAACCATGCAAATGTATAGGCAGATGATGCTGTCACTATGGCAATGCCCTACATCCTATAACATCTAGAACCCCCAAAGTAAGGATTTTTGAAAACTTCACTTCTGCGTTCAATACCATCATTCCAGAATTCCTTCTCTCTAAACTGACTCAGATAGCCTGATCACACTTGTAGATGGATTATAAGCTTTCTAATGAGTAGGAAGCAGATAAAGCTAGGAAAAAATCACATTGAATACCTGTTCAATTAGCACAGGAGCCCCCTAGGGCTGTGTGCTCTCTTAATTACTGCCTCTTGAAGGATTCCTCTGTTAAAATACTGAAATTTGCAGATGACAATATTTGTGACAATGATGAATCTGCAAATAGACAAGAGGTAGATTGACTGTCCCTGTAGTGCAGCCAGAACAATCTGGAACTGAACACTCTTAAAACTTTAGCGATTATAGTAGATTTTAGAAGAACTACTACTATTCTACCACATCTTACAGTATTAGACAACATAGTATCAATAGCAAAGATCTTCAAGCTTCTGTGTTCTATTATCTCCCAGGGCTTGAAATGGCTACACCTAATATTAGAATCATCATTAAAAAGCCACAACCACAATGTTCTTCTTGCATCAAGTCAGAAAGCTAAGATTGCCCAAGGAACTGCTCATATACTTTTACAAAGAAATTACTGAGTCTGCTATACATACCTTAATAACTGACTGATTTGGCACAGCAACCAAACGGGAGGGATACGAACTTCAACAGATAGTTAGGACTGTTTAAAAAATAATTGCAACCAGCCTTCCTTTCATTGAGGATCTATATACTGCACAAACCAGAAAAAGAGCTGAGAAAATAATTTACAGTCACCTCACATCCTGGCAGTGGTGGGTTTCAAATTTTTTTAGAATCTGTTCTGTAGGTGTGGCCTGTTTTGTGGGAGTGGCTCAGCGGTCATGTGATGAGGTGGACATGGCCAACTTGGAAAATGTGGTGAAACTCACTTAACAACGCTCTTGCTTAGCAACCAAAATTTTGGGCTCAATTGTGGTCATAAGTTCTCTTTCTTTCTCTTTCTTTCTTTTTTTCATCTCTCTCTCCCACTTTCTTTTCTTTTTTCTTTATTTCTTTCTGTATTGACTTAATGCTTATTGAATGAAAGTAAGTTTCCTGGTTCATAAATTGCATTAAGACTTACACACACACACACACACACACACAAACACACACACACACACCCCGACATGCTATCTCTGTTCCACTAGATCAGGGCTCCCCAACCCCTGGGTTGCAGCCCATTCAGAACCTGGCTGTAGAAGTTGCATTTGTGAAAGCAGTGTGTACATACTTTGGCCTCATTATGGGTCCTGTGTACTGGTATATTAGTGATTAATGTAATTAGCCACACCCACTGTGGAAACCATTTCATGTAAGAATAAGCCATTTTCTTTCATGGGACACATCTCACAAAATATCATTTTCCCACTGCACCCTAGAAGTTGGGAAATTCTGCAATATTAACATGGACTCAGTGTTGTGACAAGTTTCTACCCATCTATCCTTGATTCAAAAAACATCATGAAACAGGTTGCCACTATCTTGTACAGATTTGAGTCATTGTCAAATGGTAATATTAAATTTATGAGCATGTTAGTAATTGTACACAAGGTTATTGGTTTTATCCTTTAGATTTGCAACACATTAGCCAAAAAAAAAATCATGTATAAAGATGCTGCAAGAATTGGATGGGCGCCACGTCAAGATTCTGTGCATTTTCTCTAGTCTAGTCTATCTTCTTCCATCTTCCTCTCGTGCTTTATTTGGATATTTCTCAAAAGTCATCTAAAATACAGAACATATTGAGAAGAGACTAGAGCAGAACTAGGCCCAAAGTAGACAGAGCTAGGCCAACATTTTGCAATTAGCAATAATTTGATAAATGAAACTGACTATCTATTGGGTAACCTTCTTTATTACTTAAGGTAAAGGGAGTGATTGAAACTAACATGTTCAGAGTAAGTAGTAAGAAATAAAAGCCTATTCAACATTATTCATTATATTCTGGACACTGCTATGTTTAAAAATAGGGCTGCTGAAATTTGGAATAAAGGTACATTGCAGAAAATCAGAGAATATAATGGTTAAACACTTGCAGCAACTCCTTTCTTTCTAGCAGTCTATTTCTGTTGTTGAAGAATCATTGCAAGAGTCAATGCAACATGTTTCCTGATGTCCAATGTTTTCTTTCCTATAATTGGATTCATTATCTCTTACCATATGGAACAACTCTGAGCAATCTGATTGTTTTACACAATAATCCTTAGCTACTTCTAGACTGCTGATGTGTCTCTCATTACTCAAGGCTAAATAAACCCAACAATTCCTCGTAAGATTTTTTCCCCTCCCAGGCTTTTTACAACTTGCTCTCCAGTTGATCAATGTATTTTCCTAAACAGTATTTCAGAATACTATTAAAGCAAGTTATCACGAAATTGACCCACCGATAGAATACCAACAAGGCCTGGGTAAGGGGGTGATTTTATAAGCTCTGGTTGGCCAGATGGACTCCCTTCACAGTCACAAATGTCACTCAGTAATTATCAGGCAAGAAACCAATAATGACACTGTAACCAATACAGTGTAAAATGTAGTGTTTTTTGAACTGTTTCTTGTAGTGCAAATATCAACACACTTAATGGAATATTTATGTTTCACTCTGTTTAAAGATTCAGCCACAGCATGGAATATTTTAAATTTTGGCAGTATTTGTGAAACAAGGTCATACTGAAATAAGGAATATAGTAAAGGTCAGAAAAGGTCATTACTCTGCTCTAGTAAATAAATATAGTGATAGTGTTTTATTTGAGGGGTTTCTGTGTTATACTTTCATATGGCTTCCAACAATTGTATTGTTTGATCTTTTTCCATGTATTATTTGTTTGGAATATGTAAGCCTTATTCTCAATTTTAAATAGTAATTAAAGCACATTCTCTGAAGTAGAACACAACTAATTAATGTTGAGCTTTCCAAACTGCTGCTAATGCTATGACGTTATGGGCACCCATGAAAGCAACTATTTCCTAAGGAGTAGAATATCCAAAATGATGGATACAAACAAGCAATTGAGAGTCTGCAATATAAACATGCAAGGTTTTTTTTTTTTTAATGTAACTAGTTTTGGAGTAAAAGAGTCAAAACTGTGTGAGTAATTTCTTGTTTTTGAGAAAGTTTAGGTAACACCAGCCTAAATATAATAAAAATAATCAGCTCTAACATTTCCTGTTTTATAGAAATAATCAGCTCTAACCTTTCCCATTTTATAGAAATCACAGCTTAAAAATTTCCAGGCATTAGCTCTCTGGAAACTTCATAGATGTGTCCATATGGTTATCTGAAACAACAACACGAATGGCTATGCCAGTATCTTCTTAATTCCTTATCAAGAATGGAAAAACATTTCAACTGAACAATCTGTTTCTGAAATAAATGGATAGCTTATTTTTCTGCCCCCGAAACACAGTTATATAGCTTATTTTCCTGCCCCTTGAGCACAGTTATATAGCTTTTTGTGCAAAAATTGTATGGCAATTTTTTTTCTATTGCTTCTTATGGAGGTTTTTTAAGTGTTTGTAAATATTTACTTTTAAATAATCGTCTCTTTGTCTAATTTATCTGTAGACAGGATGATAGATATCAGTCAACATGGGCTACAACTCTACTCAACCTAGTTTTATGGCCCCAAATTAATAAACTGGGGCAAAAGGCTTAAAGTTTCCATTATTCTCAGAGACAAAACACTGAATGTATAAATAATTGAAGATTTGTCTATATCCCTATTCATCCTTTGTTACCTGCAGAAAAGAGAATGCTTTCTTTGCTGAGCTACTGTGTATGTCTGACAAGCATGCTGGATTGCCCACTAACACACTCATTGCCTATAAATCATTGATTATATCTTGTCAAATACTTGTCAACTCCCAGGCATGGAGGTCAAAGTGTCAACCATGAAGTGGTTGTATAACTGATTATTGTTTTATTTCAGGCGCCAGTTATGTAATTTCTTTGGCAGGCAGAGTCCCTTTATTGAAATGGGCAGTCATATAAATTGAAAACCATCTGAATGAATAAAAAAATAAACCCTTTGTATTACCTTCAAAAATATACTGTATATACTCGAGTATAAGCCTAGTTTTTCAGCCCACTTTTTGGGCTGAAAAAAGCCGCCTCGGCTTATACTCGAGTCAGTGAAAAATTTGCCCGAAATGGAGGAGAAAAAGGGGCGGGGCCATGCCGCTGGGTGACACTCGTGAATGGCCCAGTGCCCCTGTGAGTTTCCCCTCCCTCTGTGTCAGTTTGCCGCGCAGCGCGCACCGCACCATCCCCCCTCCTCACGTTCTAATGTAATGCAGGGCTGTCTTACGATTCCCCTTCCTCCCCCTCCTGCCGCTCTGCAACGATGTCCCACCTCCTCCTTGTTATGGCAAGCAGCCACATAGCGATGTCCCACCTCCTCTGGTACAGTGATCCAATGATAGGAATCACTGTGCCGTGTGTCATAGGAGGCGGGACATCGCTCCCCGCGGCTGCACGGGACATCATCATCACAGCGGGACATCAGCATCATGAGGTGAGTGAAGTATTTCATTGAATACACCGCTAGTTTACTGTTTTTCTTTGAAATAAATATTCAAAAACATTATTGGTATCTATTTTTATTTTTGAAATTTACTGGTAGCTGCTGCATTTCCCACCCTAGGCTTATACTCGAGTCAATAACTTTTCCAGTTTTTTGTGGTAAAATTAGGTGCCTCGGCTTATATTCGGGTCGGCCTATACTCGAGTATATACGGGTAGATATTAATTCATTTAGTACTATCAACATATACATTTTTCATATATTATTATATATGTTTCATATATTGAGAGCCAGTTTGGTCTAAGGTTAAGGCATCAGGCTAGAAACTAGCAGATCATGAGTTCTAGTTCTAATTAGCCATGAAAGCCAGATAGGTGAATTTGGTCACACTCTCTCAACCCAATGCAGGGTAGTTGTAGGATCAATAGGAGGAAGAAGGTGTGCTGGATATGTTTGCCACTTTGAGTTATTTGTAAAAATAATAAAGACTGAATATTAATTAATTAATTAATTGTAATTCCCAAAGGTGCTTTTCCAAAAGGAAACTGAACTTTCTTGAAAATATTTCACTACTAATCCAAGAAGCTTCTTCAGAATTGATCTTAACTTTACTTTTTGCTATCAAAATCTAAAACAGTACATGATGATACATGATGATATAATAAATATCCTTCTCCTATCTAGTTTACAACTTCTGCAAATCCATATTACCTGTTCTACTGATATAGGTTTATCAGAAGAGCTACAACAAGCAACTGCAGCATTTGTATGTTTGGAATGTTCTTCCAAACATATTTTGTACTGCCAAAATATATTTTTCACTGCCCACAGGACTTGCCTTTTACAAATTTTGGAGGTCCTCAGTTGACTTGAAATCTATATTCACTGTAATCAGGTTCCATTAAAAAATGGAACAAATTAACTAGGCCATAGCCTCATTTATTATAGATTAAATCACAAATGTTGGTATTTATTAGAACGGAAGGGAAAAAATATTCCAAGCAGTTCCTTGGGCTTTAAGATTCACAGTAATACACTCTTAGATTCTATTAAAATACCTTCATTATATGTTGAATGGATGTTCCTTTCCATCAGAGACAATCTAAAACTTTTTCTAAAGTAGTTACTCTCCAGCAATCTGATATTATATACACAGTAACATTTCTACCAAGTTTCAGCTTTAACTAAATGTTCAAAATGCAAATGAAGCCAACCTGCCCCCTACTGGAGATATCATGGAAATTAACAATCAGAAGATAGTGTAAATGGGTTTTTTAAAATCACAAATTTGATGTACAGCTTAAATAATAATAAAATAAAATCCTATCCAAACATTTGGTCGTAATTAAAAGAGTGGTGTGATTCAATGACCTGCATGTACATTATGGGAATTGTTTTTTTTATCATGGTTTATTAAATATATCTAATTATACATATTTGCACACTACAATAAACTATCAACAACATTTTATAAATCACAGTGCCTGGATTTCCACAATATACTAGTGCTAGAGAAAACAACCAAGAAAGCTATATCAAAACTGTAAACTATGCAAAACTATAAACTAGCAAAATATAAACTATGCAGCCCATATATGCATGTTTGTTTACTGTCTTACATTGATACCAAAGCAACACAAGGAATACATTGTGACTTTGATAAGGAGTATATTTACATAAAGAATGGTCAAAACATGTTTTTGTCTTTGTACATGCTTGTAAGCATGTATATGTATATGTATAATTTTAGTTACTGCCTTTCCACTGCAGGAAGAAGACCACTTCCACATATTTGCAACTTTTGCCAATTGGGACCACAATACTTGTTGATGTCATTGATCTATCTTGTTTTAGGTCTCTTTTGTGGATTCAAGTGGGATTCAATGCACCACTCATTGTTTTTGTATCAATTGTATGGTCAGTGTCCATATTTCACTGGCATCTTACAGTAGGTAGCACACATTGATCAAAAGTTTTTGGGAGGTTGGTCTTGAAAATTATGCCACTTTGTCAAATGCCTGTCAACCATGTTTAACACATTATTCCATTTCCTTTATTGCAACTACTTCCATTGAGATCCATTAACCAAGGTATATGTAGTAGTCTACCATGTCTAGTTCTTCTCTAGATATAAAAGAAATTCTTTCTTTGATGAATTTATTAAACATAATTTGGCTCTTTTTCACATTTATTTTTAAGTCAAATGGTTCTCCCGCTTCATGCATCTCTTGTATGTAGCTCTTTTGGGTCTTGTGAGAAGAGAACAACATCATCTGCAAATCTTAAGTGATTTAAATAGGCTTCATTGATTTTTATTTTTTACCTGTCTTGTGTATGAGAATCACTTCAACAGAAAGATCAGAAGAAGAAATAAGAGGAATGAAAATTAAAAGAGAAGGGTATAAGCTACAAGCGTTTGCAGATGACCTAGTTTTTATCCTTGAAGATCCACTAGAAACAGCACCCAAACTGCTAGAAAGAATAGAGGAATATGGAAAAGTAGCAGGCTTGAAAATAAACAAAGATAAAACAAAGATTATGACAAAGAATATCCCAGCAACACAAAAGGAAGAGTTGTCAGAAACTTTGCAGATTCAAACTACAAGTAAGGTTAAATATTTGGGGATATACTTATCACCTAGATGTAGCACTCTTAAGGAGGACAACTATACCAGACTAAAACAACAAATAGCGATTGATTTGAAGAAATGGGAAAATCTGCATTTATCAATGATGGGAACAATTTCTACAATTAAAATGAACATTTTATCTAGAATTCTATACCTGTTTCAGGCAATCCCAATCAGATTGGGTAAGGATTTTTTTCAAGATTTAAATAAAATAGTTCTGAAATTTATTTGGCAAGGGAAAAAAGCTAGAATAAAACTTACATTGCTACAAGATGCTAGATCTAGAGGAGGATTTGGCCTACCTGATTGGGAGCTATACTATCAAGCAACAAACTTGATGTGGATTAAGGAGTGGATATCATTAAAAAATGCTACATTATTGAATGTAGAAGGTGATGATTTATTGTTGGGATGGCATGCTTTCTTATAGTATAAGGGAACTAAAGCACATGGTTATTTTAGAAGACATTATATAAGGGAGGCGTTACTATTAAACTGGGAAAAGGTAGAAAGACTACACTACTTAAAAATTCCAGTCTGGATATCAACAATTGAAGCATTTTCATATCCAATAATATATAAAAAGGAACAAACAGTTAGATATATTGAATTATTGAATGCAGAGGGTGAACTCAAATCTATTCAAGAGCTGAAACAAGAAGGGATGGAAATGAACTGGTATTCATATGTACAGATACAATCTAGATATAATGAAGATAGAAAAACCAAAGGTTTCTACAATAAAATGACTGAGTTAGACAAAATTATGACAGGTACTGATGAAAAAGTAATTAAAAAACTATATGGAGATTTATTGGAGGTTAAATTGCAAGAAGAACAAGTTAAAGAAACTATGATAGCTTGGGGAAAAAAATTTAGGTATGCGATTGACTTAGAGAATTGGCAAAAATTATGGTCTCAAAATTATAAAATGACAATGTCTACTGCATATAGAGAAAACTTGTATAAGATGTTTTACAGGTGGCATCTACCCCCAACTAGAATTGCAAGAATGTTCAAGAATAAATCAGAAAAGTGTTGGAAATGTCACCAGATACCGGGTTCATACTACCACATGTGGTGGACTTGCACTGAAGCTAAAAGATACTGGACTAAAATCCACATGTGGTTGGAGAAAATGACACACAAACAAATAGACTTTAAACCAGAGGTCTTTTTATTGGGGATCATACCAGAAATCTACAACAAAGACTTAAAATATTTGATTGTAAATGTGTTAACAGCAGCCAGAATTGTATTTGCAAAAAACTGGAAAAATGAAACAATACCAAAACAGGAAGAAGTTATCCGAAAAATAATGGACTGTGCTGAAATGAGTAAATTGACACTTGAAATTAGAGAACAAGAGGAAGAGCAATTTTATAAGATATGGGATTTGTTTTATCGGTGGCTAGGGGGGAAAAAAACTTGGAAATGAAAAATGATATACTTATGCTTTAATTGAAGAAGTTAAATGATGATACAACTATGCTGTAAAATAAACTAATAATGATACAATGAAAAATTAATATATCAATGAATTGAATATTTTAGAATTTTTTGCTTTAAAAAGGATAAAGATAATAATGATTTTATGTATATTCAATAGAGGTCTGGTGATATAATGTATAATGTTAAGAACGTATTATAATGATATTCTGCTGTTGATAAATAATTTTAATAAGGGAATAATTGAAAACTGGTATATATATGCAGTGACGTTTTGTTGAAAAATGAAGGAATAAGATCTCTGTTTGAAAGTATGAAGTACAAGGATAATAATGAACATAAGTATATTTTCTGGGAAAAAATAATACTAATGGTAACTGAATATATATCGTAGAATGAAAGTGAGTATTCAGTTATACTAGATGAAAAGTCTGATATGGTAAATATTATTTGAGGATGTGGATGTTAAAACACCTGTAACCAAACGACATGCTATATGTAATGATGGTTTTTTTTCCTTTTTGTGTTTTTTTTCTTTTCTTTTTTTGTGTGTCTGTATGTGGTTTTTTTTTCTTCTTTCTTTTTTATTGTTGTATGTATTAAATATATAACAGAGAGATACGGTGTGTGTGTGTGTGGGGAAATGTAGTTGGGATGGATTGCCACAGGTAGGGGAATAAGAATTGATACTAAATTATAACTTATTAAATGAAATAATAAATGTATAAGAATGATAAATGTTAAAACACCTGTAACCAAACGACATGCTGTATGTGATGATGGTTTTTTTTTCTTTTTTGTGTTATTTTCTCTCTCTTTTGTTTTTGTTTCTCCATTGTTGTGTGTATATGTTGTCTATGTAAAAAATATTATATATATAAAAAAACATTTTTCCATGCATCAGGTATTTTTTCTTCTCTCTCTGTAGAACAAGACAGTGATTTCCTTAGGATATCTTGTGAAGTGAATGAGACCAGCTGGTATCTTTAAGTGGTACCAGTGGATCTAAGGATTGCTTCTCCTGGGTAGGAAACTGCTTTGTCAGTTCACTTAACACAGGAGTGTCTTGTCTATGGGGATTCTTCAGTCATCCAGGTCATGGTTGTCCCAAAGGTGCTTTTTTCAAGAGGCAACCGGACTATCTTGGTTTCCAGAAAGTCCATTTGCCTCTTGAAAAAGCACCTTTGGACAGGAGTCTCTTGCATTGCTTTGGAGTGGACAAAACACATGATTGATCATTGATAATAAGTGGATCCTCCTCCCAATTCATTTTAGATTTCTCTCATGATAATAAGGTTTAATAACATGGCACCAATTGTAGAAAGTTAGCATCCACCTATTCTTCTAGAAAAATGAAATATTTTGAGAAATATTAAAAAGGAAGAATATATTTTCCTGGATAAGAAATTGAGAAATACATTTTCTTAGAGGAAGAAAACAGTCCCCACCTACCTTAATAGCCCACAGTAGATGTCACCACTTAAGAGGTAAAGAGAAAGATAGTCTATTCATAGGCAAAAATTCTCTGCAGCAAGGTCTGGACAAAGGCAGAATGGGCTATTAGCCCCCCCACTCAAGATCCGAAACAGGAGGAAAGACATTAGGATGCAATAGGAATTGCCCAACACCCTTTCAGGACACAAGCCTTTTCATTATATTATCTCAGAGAGTCCAAACTTCAACCAAACTTTTCAGACAACCTACAGAGCTAGCTCCATGGCTCCATGGGAGTCTGACAACAATCAATAGAATATATATTAGTGCACAGGAACAGGAAGCTCAAGTTCAAAGCCCAAGAGAAGGTATAAAAATCCTTCACTCTGAACTCCATGTGGTTAGCTGCTTCATCATTAAACTATCTTTCCAATCAGCCTCCATATTTTCAGTGTCTTTCTCCCAGTTTGAACTGAACCAAATGGATATTTCTTCCAACACAGGCTTGAAGTTTATTTAGATATCTGTGGCATGTACTAATTGTGATCCTGACAAGCTTGGGAGGGAAGAGACTTGAACTTGGGTCCCCTATATAATTTATTAATTTGTCTCTTTAGCTTGGCATTTTGTAGCCCAAGTATGCCTACCCACTTTCTGGAGAGCTTAAATGACCTCTCTGCTAAAGGCTTTCACTTTATGAGCAAGAGTTGGCTGCTGATAGTTATCATTGCATTTTAACTATTTTAATTCCTCAAGGTGCTCTGGCAACCTGCCTGATTTGTAACTCTGGGTTGCAGGTATTGCTGAGGAAAAGGAAGATATTCAGACAGAATTGTTTAGGTTTCCATGATGTCATTGACCTTCAGTGTGTATTCTCCTCTTTTAATCTTCTGATAGATATTTAGGGCAGCTTTTTTCAAGCAAAGCAACTTTTTGTATTTTTGTACAGTTAATCCTTGACTTATAACAGTTCATTTAGTGACCATTCAAAGTTACACTGACACTGATAAAAATGACTTATGACCACCTTTCACACCTACAACCATTGCAGCATCTCCACTGTCTCAAGAGGTTTGGTGAGGTGAAGCACCCCTCGATGTGAGTGTCATCCAGTTGCCATGTCCCCTCAGCCACACCTACCTAGTCAGTCATTAGGCAGAGAACCAGTTGTTAAATTATTTGAATCCCACCACTGACCTCACCATCTAGCAATTTTTGACATACATTCTAGTGGGTACCATTTTAGCAACTGTCTTCATTTCTGCTGATTTCAAAATGTTGAAAGAAGAGGACAAAGGTTATCATTGACCTCAGTCCAAATTTCTGCAAACCCTAAAGTAATAAAACTGTCGTGAAATTGGGAGTGGGGAGGCTGCTTATATTCCTTCCTCTCCTCCTGTCCTTATTTAGAATTATTTCCAAAGCAACAATGAAAAGAAACTCCCAAATCTGAATGGTTCTTAGGAGGCATTTCTTTTTTCCTTATAAGACCTGCTTAGGTTCTTCTTCCACGTCTAAATCAAACTTTAAACTGTCATAATGAAGCCACTTTCTTGGCTTTGTCATTGGCTAAAACAAGTCATCATTTGTACATGCTTTTGGAAGTAGCTGACATATCAGCAAATAGACCAGACTATCTCCACATAGCATGTTGTTATCTGCCAAGAGCCTCCACTTGAGCATATTGGCTTTACATTTAGGCACTCCAACTCTCACTCCTATTCAGGATTCTCCAAGTAGGAGAATCCTTCAACTATACCTTCCTTTAATGTTATTCCTTGCTCGATGATCTCCTTCCTCCATCTTTTAATTCAATGTTGTTTTTGTATACCATCAAGAATGTTTGTTCTTGCCATAAAGCTGTGTCTATATCTGTCTGTGGGCTTGGGGCATATGTCTGTTTAGAGGATGCTGAGGATCATTCTCTTGCTTTGGTTCTCACGGCATCTGCTGCTACTTGTCTTCTGATTTTAGGTAGGGTAACTGCTTAGGTGACTGAAGGCCTGGAACCCAGCAGTTGGGATGAGAAAAGACTTCCCTTAAATTAAAAAATAAACACCACAATTTCATTTTGATACAGCATATAAATACTAACTATTTTCCCTTGGTTCCCAATATAACATCAATAAGCCAGAAAGAAATCAACTCAAGAACTTTGAAACACAACCACTTTTATGGAAACAGAAAGAATTAAAAAGAATTGCCCTAATATACAAAAAATATATTGGTTCTAATTTTTAATTGCCACCATTTTTATAACTCTATCCCATTCATCTCAAGGACCTTATGTTGAATTGAGCATTTATGGAGGAAATGTTTCTGCTGTTAGAAACATCCACACAAAGGCAAGTAGCTTTGCTGTACGCTAGATGGCAGCTCTGCACTACTGTTTCTAGAGTGTTCAGCAAATGACGAACTGTTTCCAAAGATTTCTGGAAATATTCATCAAACTTGAATTTCCAAATTCTTCAAGCCTAACACACTGGGCTGGAATCAAAGGAAAGAGCTTTCTGGAAAAGCCTAGAAACATTGAGTTTAATTGATCTAATCAAAAGTAGTGAAATCAAGAAATCAGATTAGGAAGATTTAATAAACAGAGCCAGTGATATACTATATTTAGTTAGACATAAACACTAAAATCCATTTTTGATGAAATTGAAAACAGTACCTTGTAATGCTGTTAGGATAGGCAGATAGATAGATAGATAGATAGATAGATAGATAGATAGATAGATAGATAGATAGATAGATAGATAGATAGATAGATAGATATAGATATTTATACATTTATTTATTACGGTCAAAGACCAGCGATAGACATTACTTTTTACAATATAAAAAGTACTGACATTAAAAGTGAATAATAACATACATGCTCTCAAACTGTTCAGATCACTCCCTGTTTTATGTGGGTGAAAAGCCGATAAGTATGGGAGTAAATATAATGATCCAGAAATGGTTAGAGATATGTCCAAATAATTGGTACAAGATGACAACTATACTTCTGTAACCAATTTTTTTCTTGTGGACATTGCAGCAACACAGAATTTTGCCACTGTATGTGTGGTAGCTGGGTTTGAGTCCTGGAGGAGAAAGCCTAAATAAAAATTGTCTGCCCTCTCTGGCAATCTCTCTAATAAGTGGAGAATATATGCAAACCTATGAACTCTGTATAGCTCACAGTACAATAAAATGTGTGAAATATCTTCAACTTTTCCTTTACCACATATACATACCCATTCTGCTATTGGAGTTTTCGTATACCTGCCCTGGAGGAGTGCTGAAGGGAGAATGTTAAATCTGGCTCTGAAGAAAGCTATTATTTGGGTTGGGAAGATCAGGTCATTTAGATATCTTGCGGATTCCCACAGACCCTGTGATTCTATCCCTGCTGTGGAGAGGCAACTTATTTAGTTCTTCTTGGAACTCCATGTCCTTCATTTTATTGATTACTACTTGCTTTGCTTGGTCAAAGCGTAGAGACATTAAGAACACTGGTGAGAGCCCATAAGAGCCCAGCTTGTAATCAATTGCCTGTTTCCAAGGGGGAGGGGAAGTTGTCAGTCAACACTAGTGGGGACAGTTCCTCTGGAAAGAAATGCATGTTAAGCCAATGAATGATCATCATCTTCCAGGCTCTTACCTGAATTTGAGGCATGCCTGTCTCAATTCTTAACTGGGCATTTGGAGTTCCTTTGGGTGCAGCTAAGATGGCTCATAGGAATTTGGTTTGTATGGTTGCTAGCAAGTCTTTCTTTGCAAGGATTCCTGTTTGTGCCCCATATAGAATTTGTGCCAATGTTTTGGCCTCAAAAAGTTTTAATGCAGCAGGTACTAATTGCCCTCTGCCTGTGTAAAAGAAGTGTTTAATTGCATTTGAAGACCTATGGACTGCTTGCAATGTATGATCCAGGTGTGTACCTTGTAATGCTGTTATGATAGGCATAAATTCAGGGTTCTGTAGTTCAAAAGCTCCCCAGATTTGGGGCAGCAAATGTTACTAGGGAAAAAATAAAAAATAAAAGATCTGTTCTTCTCTCTTAGTTCACTAGAAAACCGATATAAGCATGTGCTTCCAAAGCTATTTAAAGTTACACATACAGAAACAATCTTTCCATTATGCTTGAGGAAAAGATAACTTCTAGAATTATTTCAATATTCAGTGAGTTCAGTCAAGTGGTTAATTTGCTGGCCCAGAAACAAGTAGGTGAGTTCTAGTTCTCTCTTAGGCAAAACATCTGGCTGGGTGATTCTTTCTCAACTCAACTTACCTTACAGGGTTGTTGCAGGCAAAATAGGAGGAAGAAGGAATATTATATATATTCACTATTTAAAGTTATTTATAAAAATATAAAGATGGCATAAAAGTAAAACAGCCTTTTTTTGTAGCCACGTGTTACCTACTTAAATATAAGATGTTTACTCACAAACTAGCTTAAGCAAAGTGCAGACTTGTTAACCCAAATTTGTGGATTGGCTGTAGCACCAGATTTTTTATGTTTTTATTTTTATTATTGTTGGTTTTTACACTTTAATACTGTTTTATTCATTATGTCATCCAGAGTTGTTTTGGCTATATAAATATTTAAAAAAAAACAATAAATCTCCAGGTAAAATATAAACATTGTTCAGGACCAAAGTTTCTCAGTCTTACATTTTACAATGCAGAACATCTCTCTATGGATAAAGAAATCCACCATTTTCTAAAAAATGCTGACAATTTAATAAACTTTTAGTGAAATAATTTGGAGGACTCTAAGAAAATTTGAGAAAAAAGAAGTAGCATGGAGGAAGAGAAGAATTATTAAAAAGTACTTTGTGCCCAATGGAATTCTTCAGGGGTAGCTCTGCATTTTGCAATCAGATACAGGTCTTTTGCTGGATGATGGTTTATGCAGCCAGGCACAACTGAGAGGAACCAAAACAGAAGGCAAGCTAAAATGATGAGGCATCTACCTGTTGACCAGAACTCTTGGCTAAAATTTTTCTTCTTCATTTGTCTTTCTTTTTTTGTGTAATTTTTTTTATTTCTTTAGACAGACAAAAGCAAACAAAACATAAAACACATAACCTTCTTAAATTACATACAGCATGTGGTTTGGTTACAGGGCTTTTGTGCATCCTTTCCATAATCTCCACTTTCAATTATATATAAAATCACAAATTATCCATCATATACATATAAATACATACATACATACATACACACACGTACACACGTGCGCGCGCGCGCGCGCGCGCGCGCACACACACACACACACACACACACACACACACACACACACATATATATATATATATAAAACGTGCAGTCACTGGAGGCAGGGGAGGCGGGGCCTCACCAGTCTCATGAGGAAAGAATTTTTAAAATAATTAAAAAGGCCAAGGTAGTTGCTGCCAGACTCCAAGTCGCAGTGACTCTGAGTCTGCTTAGTGCTAACTGTAGGGGGAGGTGAGAGAACTATGGGCCTCCTTTGCATAAGGAATTTTTTGCCTTTTAAGAGTTAAGCAAGGGTTAAAAAGCGAAAAATTCCTTATGCAAATGAGGCACGTGATTCTCTCGCCTCCTCCTGCAGAGGGCACTTTGTTTAGAGGCTTTTAAAAAACATTTAAGCAGAGTCATCCATGTGGTGACTCTAGCAGCAACTATCCTAGGCTGCCTGGCCCTGGCTAGACCAAATCTTGCATTTTTGACACAGCTGGAAGGTATGTGGGTCAGAGGGAGGGGACGGGGGGAGGAATTCAAAATTATTTGTAATGTAAGTAATTATAATTTGTTTTTCGTGAGGGAACAGTGACCGGGACCGGCTCTATGGCGGACGCCGCCAGGACTTTAAAGTCATTTTATCATAAAAATCTTCTATTTTAAGATCTTTATCATATCTAGAAAGTATTTGCGTGTATGAAAACCAATTCATTCTTAAAACTTGTTCTTCTAATTCTTCCATAGATTTAAGTTCACTCTTAGCATTTAATATTTCACCATATCTGTTTGTTCCTTTTTGTATGTTATTGAATATTTCAGTTTCAGTTCCCATTGGATCCTCTAAGATGAAGACTAGGTAAACTGCAAATGCTTGCAGTTTATATTCTTCTTTTTTAATTTCTATTCCCTTTATGTCTTTATCTTCTCTAATATTTCTATTTAAAACTTCTAATGTTAACACAAACACCAAGGTTGATAGTGGACAACTTTGTCTTGTCCCTTTCCCTATATAAATGGGATCTGTCAATCTTTGCTGTTTGTTTGTGGTATATGGTTTGTATGGTTTGAATAAATTTCTTGCCAAAGCCCATCTGTTCCAACTGTAGCAACTTAAAACGCCAATTCATATTATCAAAGGCCTTCTGTGTGTCTAAGAATATCAACGCCATTTGTTTTTCAGGCTGTGTCTCATAATATTCCAAAGTGTCCAGAATTATTCTCATATTGTCTCAATTTGCCATTTTGATAAGGATGAATAAAGTTATTTAAATATCTTTTAAGTCTTTCTGCCAGTATTGAAACAAATATTTTATAATCTGAATTTAGCAGGGAAATTGGTATATAATTCTTAATTTGATGTGGGTCTGCATCTTCCTTTGGAACAAGTGTTATATATACTTCTGACAAAGATTTAGGTACCTTCATCTTAGACATGGCTTCATTCATAACTTCTAACAATGGGAAATACAACGATTCCTGTAAAGTCTTATAAAATTCCACTTGAAGTCCATCTGGACCTGGAGCTTTGCCATAGTTTAGTTTTTTAAGAACTTCAACTAATTCCATCATCATTATATTACCTTCATTGTGTCCCAGAAATTCTGCATTGATGTGTCCTCTTTTTTGTTTTCTTTGAAGAAAAACACCAGTTCTTTTCTTTTAATATAGTATTATTTAAAGTCCATCTAGATCTTCTCCTTTGTCCTTTCTACTTAATTGTCATTGGATTCTGCCCAAGTACTTGTTTCAATGTCAATTTCCTGTATATCACAAATCAATTCCATTGAAATCCATAATATATATTCTGGACCAAGATAAGTGTCTGTTTGAATAAAAATATTGTCTATTTTTAATATTTCTTTCTCTCCATGCATCTTTTAGGTCTATTTCATCTATCATTTTAAAAAAGGATTTTTTAAAGATTCTTTCTATTTTGTTTTGTTGTTCTTTTGTGGTTTATAGTCCAAATTCTAGTCTACTGTTCCATTAAAGTCTCCCATCATGCAAATATTAGCATAGTCCAGTTCAATTATTTTCATATGTAATTTTTTGTAAAATTCATCTTGGCTGTCGTTAGGAGCATAGATTGCTATTAAAAGTATTTTCTTATTATTGTCCATAATTTCCACCATTAAAATTCTTCCATCATCAACTGTGTGGATTTGCTCTGCTGAAATTATATCTTAATTATATACAGAACCACTTCTCTTACAATGTGACAATGTAGTAAATATTTTCCCTAATTTTGGTTGAATCAATAAATGTTCCTGTTGTTTTTTAATGTGTACTTCTTGTAGGCAGATTATGTCCACTTTTAATTTTTCTAATTTATCAAACATTTTCCTTCTTTTAGTAGCTAAGAAGTCCATTTATATGAATTGAGATTAGTTCTTTAGTATTCACAGTGCCACCTACAGCGCCTTCTTCTTTTTCAATCTCAGCCTGACCATTATCTTGTAGTTCAATTAATGACTCTTCTTTTCCTGTCTCCCCCTCTTTCCCTGTAAGGTATCCTGCATAGAATAGTTCTGCTTTATCAATTGAATCTATTCTATGTCTTTGTCCTTGCCATATGAACATCAGGCCTTCTGGAATCAGCCATCTATAATTGACTCGTTTTTTCTGTAAAGTTTTAGTCAAAAATTGATATTCTCTTCTTATCTCTCTCAGTCTTCTTGGTACCTGTTTCAGGATCACAATCGCTTTGTCTTTATATTTCAATGTTTTATCTCTTGCCATCTGTAATATTTGTGTCCCCATTGGGTTTTTTTTTGGTAAATCTTATGTGGACTTCTCTTGGGAGCTTGTTTTTCATTGCATATCTTGTAAAGACTCGAAACACCATGTCTATGCCATCCATCATCTTCTCTTTCGTTATCTCCAAGGTGCCTGCGAGAATTTTTATCATTATCTCTGCCAAGTTCTTTTCCTTTTCTTCTTCTATATTTTGAAAACTAAGGTAAAATTCTAATTTGTCAATCTCCCATCCTAATATTCCACTTTTCTCTTTTTCAACCACACTTAGTGAATTATCAATATCTTCAATTTTCTTGTCTCTGTTCATTTTTTCTTCAATTTTTTGGAGTGTGTCTTCAAATTTCATCATCATTTGTTGGATGTTCTCAACCTTCTCATCTGTTTTTTCTGTTCGCTTTTCAATATTTTCAGTTCTTAAGTCTATGTTTTGAATTCCTTGAAAAATAATTTGTAAAGTCACCTCTGTCTTTTTCCTGCTGCAACATTGTCTGAATTGAACTTTGGCCTCCAGATGGTGCGGAAGAGGAAGTTGGTATTGAAGAGCCAGCGGTCGTTATCTTTTTGGCATGTAAAAATGCAGCAAAAATTCTCACATTAAAAAGTTTAAAAAAGTAAAAGCACTCTGTTTGACTCTGGCTCAATCTCACTGCTTATCCATTTTCCATCTTCAATTTTAGCTTTACTTCTAGTCTTTTAGGGTGTTCTCTCAGATAATAATGCAGAAAAAATTCTCACCAAAATGACACACTTCTCTCCTGCATTCTCTTCCGTTCTGGAGCTGTCCCAATTTCAGCAGATTTAATGGCTGCCTCACTGCTGCCAGCAAGAAACGGCTCCTCCTGGATCAACCAGGGACTTTGTGATGTCCCTGGGATCAGCAGGATGTGCCCTTCACTGTCACCGTCTCTACGGAAAAAAGACCATCCAAAAAGACCATCCAGCGGCGGAGATATTGATGGCAATCGCAACATCAGCCCCACCCCCTTCTTCATTTGTCTTCCTTAAAACTAAAGGTAGGATGCAAAATGAATTCTTAATTTATTTATATCAAATCATATAAATCAAAATAATCTAAGTCAGTGGTTCCCAAACATTTTTAGTCCACCATCCCCTTGGTGCTACAAACTGATCCCCAGTGCCCGCCACTCAGTGGTGGAATTCATTTTTTTTACTACCGGTTCTGTGGGTGTGGCTTGGTGGGCATGGCTGGGGGGGGTCAAGTGACTGGGCGATTGGTTTGCACAATGGAAGGAAGATAGTAAAATTCAAAACTGTAACAATTAATTGCACATTTATTCAAAATCTAATTTAAAAACCTTTTTAGTTAATGTTAATTCAATAAAATTGTTGAACATGATCCAGTGATACCAAGTTTTCAAAGTCTGATAGTCATTTGTCAAGAACCTTAGTAACTAGTAACTTAGTAAACTCACTAAAATTTAGTAACTACTTCACTGTTCAGTAAATTCTTAATGTGATGGATGGGCTTGATAAAGCGATACCAGTTTCCTAATGTCTGGTTTTAAGTCACTTAACAGAGTGCAATGTTTTTCAACCTTGGCAACTTGAAGATGTCTGGACTTCAACTCCCAGAATTCAACAGCCAGGGGATACTGGCTGGGGAAATCTGGGAGTTGAAGTCCAGACATCTTCAAGTTGCCAAGGTTGAGAGACACTGCTCTAAAAGCATCAGAACTGTTTTCCTCTCCTCTCCTATTATGGTATCAGAGGAGCCTTTTTGGTGGCATTAACTCCTGGCTCTAGTTTCCAGTAGTTTTGGATGATGGCTTGTCTTAAAACAAACTTAAAAAGAACGGCCTGTTTCCTACCAGTTTGCCCCTGGAGTTCATGCAAAACTTGTTTCGCCATCGCCCACGTCGAAATTCCCTTTGGCCATTGCCTCGCTGCCCCCTTCCCACTCAAGGAACACCACCCACCACTCCCTTTTTTGTGTTGCCAGAGGATTTTAGTTGCCACACACACATATGGGGATCCCCAAATCCCATGATCACCCTTTGCGTGCACGCAGAAAAGAGGGCTCCCTACCTGTGGAACGCGGTACTGCTGCCCTTGGCGCACAGTGCGCGGATTGACAGAGTGCGCGCCGACTGACTGGCTACCTCGAGGAATGTGTGGTATGCAAGAGGCCAGAAACAACCATTCAACGGGATGGGGAGGGGGGAAGATGGGAGTGGCCCATGTCTGTGGCTGGCTCAGGGAGCACGTGCGTTCTGAGCCGTGGCGCTCGGTCCAGAGGGGTGGGAAAGCCCTGAGTGGTGTGTGCCTAGTTGCCACGTGGGAGCAGCTAAGTGTCTTCCAATTTAGTTGTTTCGACTCCCCCCTCTCTGTTTGGTTTGTGCTCTCTCTCTCTCTCTCTCTCTCTCTCTCTCTCTCTCTCTCTCTCTCTCCCTCTCCCTCTCCCTCTCCCTCTCCCCCTCCTCTCTCTCTCTTTTGCTGGATGGTGGTTGAGGCCACTGGTAGTTAGGATTGATTCTGCTGTTGCTTAAGTCGCCGTGGCAGACAGCAGCAGCAATGAGAAGCAGAAATGGTAGTATCGAGTAGATCAATGAAGAAGGGGCATTTATGGCAGGCTGGCCAGCTGAAGCTGTAGGCTCAGCGCGGCTCCTTCTCTGCTGCCTGCCGTCGCCCCTTGCCTCTTAGTGCCCTCCTAAGTCATCCCACCGTTCCCCAGGGGGTGGTACCGCCCACTTTGGGAACCACTGATCTAAGTTAACATATTGGTAGCCCTCATTTTGTGACCATAAATGGGACTGGCAACTCCAGTCACTAAGTGAAGGTCAATACTTTGTATTATAATAGTTCCATATTTACCTAAGGAAAAAAGGGGGTTGTGACGGTGTTTAAAATATGCTTACATGCATGGCAGTGGTGGGTTACAGTGCGCACATGCGTCTTATCATCCAGCGATGCCTCCACGAGCTTCCGTGACGCTCCAGTTGCTTGGCGGAGCATTGCACACGTGCAGTGCATGTGCACAGAAGTGCAGAAGACTTTAAAGACAGATAAGGAGGGCGGGCGAATGGGCCCTCCAGAGCACCATACTGGAACGGTACCCAGTGCTCCAGGCAGGCATACTGTCTATAATCCACCACTGATGCATGGCTAATTTTTTGGAATTCTTTCATTGTATAATATATAAATGAAAACTGTCAGGAAAAATAAAAATACATCTTTTTTAATAACGTTTTTATTGTTTTTTTAATGCAAATAACATATTTATGAACAAAGCGTTGTCCAGGTTTTCCCCTTTTACATCCTCTTTTGTACATAATCCATTTTACATCATAATTCTTTTTCCAATTTCAACTCTATTATTCTCTTCTCATATTTTCCATCTTAAACTTATTTTCTTCTTTTTATATAAACAATATCATTAATTGCCCCTTTAAAGTTATACCAAATTATCATTTCATGATTCCTGTTTTCATCTATTTTACCCTAAGGAAACCATCTAGTTATTTTTTATTTTTAGTTCCTTTTTCTTCTATTCTTGTTCTTCAATTAAGCCCTTTACTCTCTTCTCTTCTATTTCCTGGTCTGTGTGCTCCATCTAAATTTCTAGCTTATTGTTGCCCTCCAAAGTTTCACACACATTTTTTAAACATCTCAAATAGTTCATTATATATCCTTAATACCAATTTGACAAATTAACATTTTCCCTCATAATTCTGTTTCCATTTCCCACCCAATTTATTATCTTTCCATTTTTTCATCTTAAACTTATTTTTTTTCTTAGTATCTAAACAATATCATCAAATTCTCTTTAAGCTTAAACCAAATTATCCTTTCCTCTTTCATCTGTTAACCTATTTTGCTATATAAACCACATACATTCTCAATTTCAGTTTTCATATAAACATTTATCTTAACAATTCCATTATTCTTTCCCCTTATTTCCCTCTTAAACTTAGTTTATTCTTAATCTAAACAATATCCCCAGCTTCCCTTTCAAAATTGAACCAAATTATCTTTTTTCTTTTATCTGTTAGTCTATTTTTATAAGCAACATACATCCTCAATTTCAATTTTTACACAAAGAACGTTTTACTTAATAATTACTAATGTTATTATAATTCCCTCTTATCTTAGTTACCTACATATCATTAGCAATATTGATACATTTCCCTTAAATCTATTAATATATCCCTTTCCCCCCTCCTCTTCTAGCCATTTTCTCTGGATCTCTCACAGATTCTATTCCTTTCCAATTTTCTTCTTTGCTCCCATTCTCCTAGCTTCTTCTTCTTCTTAATTTTGTAATTCTTATTCCTTTTCTTCCAAGTAATTTTCCCCAGGGTTTCCCCTTGTCTATTCCCACTTTTCTCTTCTTTGCTAGTCAATTGCTTCTTTGGGTAAGGTGACCAGTCGTCCCGATTTCAGCAGGACAATCACGCTTTGTAACAATTTGTCCCATGTCCCAGGCCGTTTTTAAAAAGTCCCGATTTTCTGGCTTCATGTTGAAAGCCCAGTGGATTTGCTTAAGAAATCCTAACCAGGGCAAGACAAAAGACACCCTGTCTAATCCCTCTCTCTGTCTCAGTACTTTCACTGAAGATATTAAAATGTTAAAGCAACAAAACAGAACCTCCCGTGCCCCTTTTACCTCATTTTAGAAGAAAAAAATGACCAAGTACCATAGAGCTGCAGGAAACACGTGGCTAGAGAGGTCACGAGTGTTACTTCCTGGATTTTCTGGAGGGGAGGGGCACGGAGGTTGGAGGTCTGCTCCAAAATGTTGGCAAAGTTTCTTTGAAAAATATTTCCCTGACTAATTTCACCGTTTCAATTTGCTCAGTTCTTTGTATTAACATCTACATTATTCTGGGTTGACTTGGAGTGCAAGCCTGCTGGTAAGTGAGCTGGGGTTTTTTTCTTTTATTTTTTTAATGTATTTTAAAATAATATTTTATTTATTGTGCATAGGATTTTTTAAAATAGTTTTATTCTGTGTGGATTCTTTTTTTAAATTGTCTTAGACTATTTAAAAAAAGATTCTATCCAAAATAAATTGAAGTGAAACTACATTTAAAAATTCTATGCACAATACTTTGAAATATATTGTGCATAGAAAGAATAGTTTGAAATGTTTTACTTCAATTTATTCTGTGTGGATTCTTTTTTTAAATTGTCTTAGGCTATTTAAAAAAAGATTCTATCCAAAATACAAAATACCAGCTGCACTTATTCACTTAAGAACTGTGGCAAGAAAGGTGGTATAATGGGCTTAGTGACCAAAGTTACAATGGCATTGAAAAAAGTGACTGATGACCATTTTTCACACTTAGCGACCATTTTCACACTTAACAACCATTGCAGCATCTTCATGGTCACGCGATCAAAATTTTGATGTTTGGCAACAGATTCGTATTTATGATGGTTTCAGTGTCCTGGGGTCATATAATCACCTTTTGACAAAGTCAAATGGGGAAACCAGATTCACTTATGTTACTAACTTATCAGCTGCAGTTATTCACATAAGAACTGTGGCCAGAAAGTTGGCATAGTGACCAAAGTTACAATGGCATTGAAAAAAGTGACTGATGACCATTTTTCACACTTAGCGACCATTGCAGCATCCTCATGGTCACGTGATCAAAATTTTGATGTTTGGCAACAGTTACAATTTATATTTGTAAATTGTAGTTATGTTGAAATAAAAAAATATTACAATACTATTTTTGCGTTGTATGAAAAATTTTGTTGCTCCATATAAAATTTTTAATCAACCCCCCCCCCCCCGGGTCAAAAGTGTCCCTCTTTACTAATCTGAAAATCTGGTCACTTTATCTTTGGGGGTGGAGGACATCCCTTTTGTTTATTTTTTTGGTATCACTGTAAATCCCAGTAAAATCTGTTTTTTATTTTCAATTCCAACGTCATCTTCTCTCTCTTCATTTAAACTCCCTTCTTCCACCTTATCTTCTTGGTCTTCATTTGAACCCTCTTTTACCCCCTGTCTAGGGTCCTGATCTGAGAACTCTGTCTGCATTTCTGATTTGTTTACAGTTTCACTCACATTTTTAATATCTCAAATAATTCCTCATACATCAAGAGTTCCATAGTCAGTTTAACTAATTTAACAATTTGATTTTTGAAAAAATTGTATCATATTCAATTAAAATTTAAAATCCGTGCAATCCCTTTTTTTATTCCCTTTAATGTCCCAAATTCTAAAATCTAGTTTTAATGTTAGTCCAGTCCAGTTTGAATTGAGGATTTATTTTCTTCCACAACCCCAAGCAGACAAAACCTTAAAAATTCCTTAAAAATTCTCACTGCTATAACATATCTTTCTCTGTAGCCAAGGTCAAATTCTCCAGCTCTCCTTTCTCTCACCAGTCTCTAAGTATTGTAATGATCTCTTTTCACCAACAGATGGCTTCACTCCTCTGTGCACTCCAATCCATTAATTGCCAAAACTGTTCAAAACCACTTTTATTCCAGAAAAAAAAGGAAAAAAAAAGAAACTTTACCCCCAAATTCTTTCCTTTTGTCAAATTTTAGTGTTTTTCAATCCAAATAGATCATTTCAGGCTTTAAGAATTTTAGTCTTCACTTCAACTTTGTCTTCCATGAAATTTTCCAAGTGCTAAATAGCCACTAATTCCACACCAGGATCCTTTTAAGGTCCAAATTTAAAAATTATTTTATCTATGAGTTAGACAATCACTTACCCAGTTCCAATACTTTGCTCAAACACCACTCCAGTTCAAAAATCTTAGTCCAGTAGCCCCAGCTTGAAAGCAGTCATTAGATATTGCTGCCATACCCGCTATCGATTCAAAGAGTTTGTCTCTGACCGACCGAGGAACTTGCCAGTTCTTCTTGGTCATCTGAGGCACTTCTCCTTCTTCCCCATCCCTACAGATGGTTTCGGTCTGCAGATCCCCCGACAGTGGTTTGTCAGGTTGGATTTTGCGATGCCCCCTTGGAGTTTGCTAATTTCCAATCAGTCTCATCGTGATGCTTCTGGTTTCTCCCAAAGATACATCTCTAATATGCCAAGTAACCCACTAAATAACGCAACTATTTAAAAAATTGATTGGAAACAAAGAACATATATCATCCATCTGCTACTGCACTTCACAAATATAATTACTATTATACAATCTATCTATCTTCTACCTACATATATAAAAATGATGTATGTATGTATGTATGTATGTATGTATGTATGTATGTATGTATGTTCAATGCATTGAGAAATTTTGACCAAACTTAGTACACAGATGACTTACACTCCAGAGACAAACACTGGGGTTAAGACACTCTGGTATGTGTGTCTGTGTCTGTGTGTTCCAGCATAATTCTGGAATCCCTCACGTAATTTCAACCAAACTTGGTACACAGATGACTCACCCTCTGGAAACAAATACTGTAGGAGTAAAACACCTTTGGTTTGTGTGTGTGTGTGTGTGTGTGTGTGTGTGTGTGTGTTCCAGCATAACTCTGGAATGCCTTGAGCAATTTTAGTCAAACTTGCTACACAGATGACTTACAATCTGTAAAAAGATACTGTGAGGGTAAGACACCCCTAACATCCCTTGGTGTGTGTGTGTGTTCCATCATAACTTTGGAACACCTGGGCCACTGAAATGAAAAGGAATGAATTATATCTATAGTGTTGAATCACAGTACTTTTCACAGTGATAGTGTGCATTTTGGATTCAAGTTCTGTTAAGATACAGCCTGTTGTGCCTTAAAATGACTTCTACTGTACAACACAATGGAGTTGCCATGAGAATGGCTTCACAGTACTCCACAAGGGGGCTCCCTCTGATAAGGGGGATTGGTTCTTAAAAAAACAAACAAACAAACAAACAAAACCCTGGGTACTCAGCTTCAAGCAGAGAGGGTAAGTTGTGGGGGGAGGTGCCTGTTAATGCAGATAATCATTTTTTTCATTTTTTCATTTTTCATTTTATTAAGCATTTATAGGCCGCCCTTTTCCCTGAGGGGACTCAGGGCGGCTTACAATAATAGGGGGGGGAGTGCAGGACAAAACACAAAAAGAAAATGTGAATAAAAATAATTAGCAGTAAAAACCCAACATTCATTCAGCATTCGGGAGGGGCGAGAGTAAAGTCTTATCCCCAGGCCTGACGGGATAGCCAGATCTTGAGGGCTGTGCGGAAGGCCTGGACGGTGGTGAGGGTGCGGATCTCCATGGGGAGATTGTTCCATAGCGTCGGAGCTGCAACTGAGAAGGCTCTCCTCCGCGTAGTCGCCAGTCGGCACTGACTGGCGGATGGAATTCGGAGGAGGCCTACTCTATGCGATCTGATGGGACGGAGGGAGGTAATCGGCAGAAGGCGGTCTCTCAAATAGCCAGATCCACTACCATGGAGCGCTTTATGAATGGTAAGTAGGACCTTGAAGTGCACCCGGAGACCAACAGGTAGCCAAAGCAGCTCACAGAGGATCGGTGTTATGTGGGCGAACCGTGGTGCGCCCACAATCACTCACGCGGCTGCATTTTGGACTAGCTGAAGTCGCCGGATGCTCTTCAAGGGCAGCCCCATGTAGAGCACATTGCAGTATTCCAGCCTAGAGATCACAAGGGCTCGAGTGACTGTTGTGAGGGCCTCCCGGTTCAGGTAGGGCCGCAACTGGCGCACCAGGCGAACCTGGGCAAATGCCCCCCTGGTCACAGCTGATAAATGATGGTCGAAACTCAGCTGTGGGTCCAGGAGGACTCCCAAGTTGCGGACCCTGTCTGAGGGGTATAAATTTTGACCCCCCAGCCTGAGTGATGGAACGTCAGCCAAATTGTTGGGAGGAAAACACAACAGCCACTCGGTCTTGTCCGGGTTGAGTACCAGTTTGTTAGCTCTCATCCAGTCTTTAACAGACCCCGGTTCATCACGTCCACCGCTTCATTGAGTTGGCACGGGGCGGACAGATACAACTGTGTATCGTCCGCGTATTGATGGTATTTTATCCCGTGCATCTCAAAGACTGTTCCTATAGAATTTTCCAGGCTATTGGCCAGGGAATTAGGTCTCTACTTCTCACCACAATGAGAGATGGCTTTTTCTGTCTAATACAGGATTTGGATAAATAAATACCCAGGCAATGAGGGGTCATCAGCTAGTGTTCTATATAAATGATATTTTTTATGTGTGCCCTTGAGTCAGGACTGACTCTTGGTGACTGCCTGGCAAGTCTCTGCAGTTTTCATGGGAAGATTTCAGAAGTGATTGTCTTCTTCCTAAAACTGAGAGAGTGTGAGTGGCCAAAGTTACCCAGCAGGCTTCATGCTTAAGGCTAGATTAGTAGGTTTCTAAGGAGATGCCTTAGCCCTTAAACTGAAGTGGCTAATGATCTATTCTAAATTACAATGCATTTAAAAAGACACTTTGCAAAACAAAGGAGAAAGACTAACTTTCTCTGTCTGTCTCTCTGTCTCTCTCTCACACACACATCAGGGGAGGGGAGGGGCGAGAGAGAGGGGGGGAGGGAGAGGGGGAAGGAGAGGGAAGAAAAGTCTTCAAAGTATTCTTATTAGTCTTCCAGAAATCATGGCTATTTGAACATGTCTACAAGTTTGCTTTATTTGTGCCAAATAAAGATCTTTGTTTTGCAAAGATCTTCTTCTAATTGCTTTCAAGCAGGAATAAAATTCAGCAGGTTCTGACAGGTTCTGGAGAACCAGTAGTGGAAATTTTGAGCAGTTCAGAGAACTGGCAAATACCACCTCTGGCTGACCCCAGAGTGGGGTGGGAACGGATATTTTGCAGTATCCCTCCCTTCCCACCCCCACCAAGCCACGCCCACAGAACTGGTAGTAAAAAAAAATTGAATTTCACCACTGCTTTCAATTGCTCTAATATTCATGACTCCTGATAAGTGTCAAATCAAATATAATGTAAATCAAAGAACATATATTTTCTTAAGAAATAATAGCTATAAAGAAAGTTTAATAATCATATTGATTGCAGACTAGAACAATTTGGAGAGTCAGTTTGGTATAAAACAATATATAGAGAAAATTTGTCAGGCTACAAACCAGGAGATTGTGAATTCTAATCCAGTCTGAAACATAAAGCTAGCTTGCTGATCTTGGGCCAATCATTCTCTACCTTAGGAAGCAAGTAATGCAAACAACTTCAGTAATCTTATCCAGAAAGCAGTTGCCCAGGAGTCAACACTGCCTTGAAAACTCCACCACCCCCGAAAAACACAACAACATGACTATCATTACAAAATGCAGTGTGCATAAGTACTTTATTAGTATTGGTTCATAGTGAAACATCAACCTAATTATAAATTATGGCTCAGAGTGTAAAATGTTGTATGAATCTAAACAATGGTTTGTTTAAAGACTGGAGTTTAAAAAAACCTAATTAATATATGAAGCTATGGTAAGACAAAGTCAAGTCTCATATCTTCCCATTCAAAGACTTACTTAGATTCAGATGTTTATTTTAGCAGGCATAGGCAGTAAGCCCCATTCATACAAACCTCAGTTTAAACCACTCCCAAATTTCCCATATTTTATTCAGTTTAGAATATGTGAAATTTGGGGGTTTGTATATCTCAGTTTACTTGGTATCCATGTTCTGGTATATCAGAATGAAAGTGTGCTGTGATAGTTGGATCAATCTTCCTCAACTGTTGAGCATTAGATGTTTGAGACTATGACTTTATTATGAAAGTTCACTGATAAATATTAGATTAGGTCTTTAATATGGACTTTGGAGTCCTCTTTGGACTCCATGGACCAAGAGGTCCATTAACTTGGATGAGGAGAAAAATTACAACTTTATTTTACTGGGATTTAGCTATTGATTCAATAATGAATATAGGCAACAAAGGACTGCAATGTTTACTTCCACAAATCTATTTATAATTATTTTAATTATTTAAAAAATTATTTTATAACTATATTTGAGCATAATGGATTTCCTTTGTAATACAAGTTATGTATTTCATGTTACACATCTAAATATGTTTTTCTGAAGAGAAGTCCATGGTATAAACTTCTACAACACATGTTTATTGATTATAAAAATGCTGCAAAAAATAGTGTCCAAGCATAACTGACTTTTTGGAGTGATGTAATAATTAAGATTTTTAAAAATCATAACTGGATTGTACATTTTAATATTCAATCTGGAAAATTTTACTTTAATTTGAGATTAGCCTCAAAATGACACTGGTTTTGGTAGAGAAATGTTCTTTAATCTGTAACAATGCAGTTTTTTATAAAAAATATAGGCATTCTTTTAATGATTTAGCTCTTAATTATAAATAATAGGTTTGATAATTGTTTATTTAGATGCTTTATTCCATTTCCTCATAATGTAGAATTCTTATTCTTATTTTCTTCCCAATTAATAGCTAGGCTAGTGCAACAGTAATTCAGATTAAATCAGCAGTAGAAAAATAAATAAGCATTAATTATTTTAGGCACCAAGTTACTGCTTTTTTAAACACCTCCCCCTCTTTCTTTACCTTTCGCATGAAATGGGGTGAAATGATTTTTGTTGTGACAAGTCCTGTAGCATCTCAGGGCCGGGACAGGAAATTTTCTTCCTGGTTCTCAGCACCTGAATTTCATGTCAGCAGAATTAGAAACAATGACTAAAGGCTTTTAAATTGCTCCTGAAGATTTTGGAAATGAAAATAATGGTAAAATCAAAGTTCCCCATTTAGCAAGTATTTACCTCACACAACAAACAACTAACTAGTTCAATTTTCACTTATTGAGGAACCTGCATATTTTATTTAAAGATGGATTTCAAATAACAGCATTATATTTTAAAATTAAAATTAAAGCTTTTTTATTTTACAAGAAGAATAATTTTCTTTGTTGTTGACTGATAAAATAGTGCCTGCTGCATTTAGCAACTTGATTTTTAAATTAACCTTGAGTTCACCTTGCTATAGTACATCCAGAATATTTTTTTCTTAGAGCTAACATAGCTTTCTAACTTCTGTAGAAGAGGAATTGACGTATTCTAAAACATTTAGAAACTTGAAGTGATTTCTAAGCATCTAAGTACATTGAATTTGTCTTGATATTCATCTTTGTTTAGATAAATCATTCAGGATGTTGGTCTGATTCCAGGGAAACATTGTTCTACCCAGAGTTTTCTCCTATATTCATTGTCTTCCTGCCAGGGTCTGTCTTGTCCGGATTAGGATTTAATTGTATTCCTAGTGAGTCCCTTCTGGTTGCACTCACTCTTTCAGATGAATGTTTCATCAATATGATTAGAATCACATCTCCAATCTAGTTTATTCACACAATCTGTTGTGACAGCTCAGAGCATAATACTCCCTCAAGGAGCCATTCAATATCTTTCCTATCATGTTATTCAAATCATAGTTTGCATTCCTCAGTGGCAGTATAATGTCCTCCCTTGAATTATACTTCATGAAATCCAACAAGCACTAAAATCCTTCCCATAAAGGTTTAGGTAAATATTCATATCCAACAACAGTGTATTATTAGCATATGGGAATATTCTGCCAGGAAAAGGTAAAAAATGAGGCTTGAATGTTGCTATACTAATAATATTCAAAATTGTTCATCATAATATTGTGGAAAAAGAAAAGAAATGAAAGAAGAAAGATTAAAAGAAAAAAATCCTAAACTTTTTGCAACCTACTTTTATCCTTTATCACCAATTATCTTCCTGAACTCCAGAACAAAAATGATTTAAAGGAAAAAGTAAAGGAGAAAGATGAAGTGATGAAGTACTTTAGCTTCTCCACAATCTCCAATCATTAAAGCAACTGTTCACTGTGGGGATGTGAACTGTAATCCTATTGAGTTATGTGGCCTTTGTTTCTTTACCCTCTTTTTGCAATTAGCTTTAAATCTAACATTATGCTCTGTTAGCATTTGATGCAAATAATAATGCAGTTAATTTACTTTTCACCATGAATAGTCACCATCCCCTTCAACTAAAAAGGGAGCAAATACTCGACCATTGGCAAGCATTTGTTGTTTTTCCTTCCATTATGGGCATAAAGGATAATGGGGAGTTGAATAAAATTATGTTAATTATAACAATAATGTTTTTAAACATATCCAAATTATTTTTATGTACAAAAAACTCAAAGTGGATACTTTTCTTAATAGACATGCTTAGAATTGCCCTATAACCATCACCATATATCAATGACGTGCGGTGAAGTTTATGGCTGGTGAGGCAAGCGGGCAAAAGCCGCCCTATGTTGGACACAGCGGCAGGGCGTTCAGATGCCCCACTGCTGTGTCCGACATAGAGGCGTCCCGCATCTATGGCAGACACAGCGCTGAGGCTTTCGGACGCCCCACCACTGTGTCCGAAATAGAGGTGTCCCGCATCTATGGTGGACACAGCACAGGGGCTTTTGGACGCCCTGCTATTGTGTCCAACATAGATGCGGGACACCTCTATGGCAGACACAGCGGCGGGGCATCCAAAAGCCCCACCAAAAGCCCCGCTTTTCAAAAGCCCTGCTTTCCAATAGCCCCACTTTCCAAAAGCCCCGCTTTCCAAAAGCCCCACCAAAAGCCCAAATTTCCGAAAGCCCCGCAAAAGCCCCGGCCCTGTGTCTGACATAGAGGTGTCCCGCGAGACGCCTCTATGTCAGACACAGCGGCGGGGCTTTCGGAAGGGCTCTACCACACCAAGGGAGAACCCATCTTTTCCCCCTCTCCTACAAAACAGCATCAGAAGGAGAAAGGGGCAGATTATATTAATGAAGACACCCCACACTTAAAGTGGTTTCCCTTAGACAGGAAATGGAAAATGATTATAAACTTGCCTACTGAATGGTCAGCCTCCTCGCTTTAACAGTTTTGGGTTGCCAAATTCAACTCAGACACTTCCCAGCTGAGGGATTTTCTACTGCCCAATAAATGCGTTTATTTATGGGAATGGTTCCGAAACATTAAAAAAAGTGCCAGCCCGCCAGCAGAGGCGGGTAAAACACACATACACACACATACACACACACACATACACACACACAAAAAAAATTACTTACAATAATACAATTACTTACAAATTACATTAATTTTGAATTCCTCCCCCTTCCTCCGACCCACATACCTTTTCCAGCTGTTTCACAGAGGATTTCAACTCTCCTCTTGTCTGCCATGATGAAAATGTAAAAATGTAAAAGGAAAAAGGCAAGAGCTGCTGAGGTCAGGCTGGGCTAGCTGCTGCCAGAGTCTCCAATGGATGACTCTGCTTAACTGTTTAAAAAAGCCTCTTAAAAAAGTGCCCTCTACAGGAGGAAGCGAGAGAACCATGTGCCTTTTCTACATAAGGAATTTTTCGGCGTTTAACCGTTGCTTAACTCTGCTCGAGTGATCATAAAGATAGACTAAATGAGGCACGTGGTTCTCCCACCTCCTCCTGTAGAGGGCACTTTTTTAATAGGCTTTTTTAAACAGTTAAGCATTAAGCAGAGTCATCCACTCTGACTCTGGCAGCAACTACCTCAGCCTTTTTCCTTTTAATTTTTTTTCCTTTTCATGATGAGGCCTTTACATGGCCTAGGACCCGGATATCTGCGAGACCGTGTTCTGCCACATACCTTCCAATGGCCGATAAGATCACACAGGATGGGCCTTCTCCAGGTGCCGTCGACCAGACAATGTCATCTGGGACTCCTCGGGGGAGTGCCTTCTCTGTAGCTGCTCCGACCCTATGGAACGATCTACCCCCAGAGATGTGGACCCTTCCCACTCTCTCGGCCTTCCGAAAGGCTACTAAAACCTGGTTATTCCGGCAGGCCTGGGGCTGTTGACCTCATGAATGAGGTCCAGCCCCGCCTAGATTGAGTGCATGAAGTGTTTTTTAATTTGCTTTTCTTCTCTATTTTTTTAATTTTTATCTTTTTAGTGATGTATTTCTGTAAGCCGCCCAGAGTCCTTCAGGATTGGGTGGCATATAAATTCATTAAATTTGAATTTGAATTTGTTGAGAGTGTGAGGCCCTGCCTCCCCTGACTGCACATCCCTGCCATATATTATGTATATATTATTCATTTATTTGAAAAATAAATGTTTAAACTGTGTAACACAGAGTTCTCCAACCTTTCAAGCTTTGTGGACCAGCTTGGGGGGGGGGGGCAGAGGGGGTAGTTGCAATGAGGGGTCGGCAAACAGCATGTGCATGTGCACGAGTGGCAGGCACACATGCCCGTCACTCACGTAAATGGAGCTTGTGTGCATACGCTCATATGCTGCTTGCGCAAGTGAGGATTCACGTGTACACACTTTTGCCTGCCATTTCCACAGCTAGTTGCAAATAGCTTACATGGCCCAAAGGTTGGAGACCCCTGGTGTAACATATATCACAAAGTTAAACCTAAATATCCATGGAGAAAGCAAGTTAGAAGTTAACCATTTACAGACTGTTGGGTTTAGTACAACAATTCTATTTTTTTAATGATTAAACTAAGAAAAGAAATAAAGTTCTAACAAGTAATAGAAGAACCTATTAAACTTTTGCCAGGGTTTGGGTTGTTTTTTTTGTTTGTTAAACCAAATTGTGGCTTACTTAGTTTTCATTTAATGTGCTTTGTAATTCCTACCTCTGTGATTTGAAAACAAATAATAGCTTGTTGTGTTGCGTTAACTCAACCATGTTTTAATTAATAAACTGTGTTAAATCAAACTGCCTAGTGTGGCCTGACGATGTGCCTTTAAAGTGCAATATTGCAGGCAAATGTGGCTGATGGGACTCAAGGTTGACTGAGACTTCCATCCTTTCCAAGTTAGTAAAATGAGGACCCAGATTGTTGGAGGCAATATATAAATAACGCTCACATAGTAAACCTCTCAGAGAGTGCTGTAAAACAATATGTGGTGGTATATAAATTTAAGTACTATTACTATTGCTATCTTTAAATGATGTGTGAATTTGACCAATATACACAACTATCAGAAAGTCACAAAAGGTGATCACATGACTCTAGGACACTGCAACCATCATAAATATGAGTCAGTTTCCAAGCATCTGGATTTGATAATGTGACTACGGGGATACCACAATGATCATAAATATGAAAAAGTCACAAATTACTTTTTTCAGTGCCATTGTAATTTGAACAGTGACTAAATGAACTGTTGTAAGTGGAGGATTACTTATACCATGATTTTGAAATACCCTGTTGAATGTATTTGTATTAAATTCCTGTAATTCCTCAAGATAGAGAGACCTTAAAAATATCCATAATGATATTTGTTAATATGCAAGATATGGCCATACGTTTATTTCTCAAATCAACTATTAATTTATCAGGTAGAATTTACAAGTTCTACCTGATAAATCTTATTCCAGATCAGAATAGGAAATAAATATATAGTATTCCAGGGTAAATTCAACATGCTTGTATTAATCTTAAAAATCCTGTATGGCTTGTTGCCCAGGAACCTGCAGGATCATCTTTATCTTCTGAAAAGTTTGGTTATTAAATGATGCTGTCAGCATTTCAATTAATATGTTTTACTGGGTTCCTGAAAACTACCCCAAGACCTATTGATCCTGCAGTAGACAAGCAGTATAAATAAATAAATACAGTAAATACATTTTCTGGGAAATAAATGACATTTTAGATGTTACTGAACTACAACTGCCAGAACACATTTCATCACTAACCATGCTAACAAGTAATACTGGCAGTTGTACAGTAGTCCTGTACAGGGACTTACAACTAGGCCTTGCAATTACAACTGCCACAGCATCCCCATAGTCACCTGATCAAATTTGGGCATTTAGCAACTAGCATGTATTTATCACAGATGTAAAGTCATGTGCAATTTTTCCATCTGGCTTCCAACAAGCAAAGTCAATGGGGATTCATGTAACAACTGTGTGATTCACTTAACAACTGTGATTTATTGACTAAACAAAATAAGATTGAAAATTGGGTGTTACTCACTTAACTGCTTTGTTTAGTGACAGACGTTCTGGTTGCAGTTGTGGTTATGAGTCAAGGGCTGCCTGTAATACAATAATAACTAGAAATTCTGAGTTGCCATTCTTGCTTGGGAATAATGGGAAAAATTCTGATAATTATAGTCCAGTGCAATTTAAGATTGTCATATTCAAGAATTGTGTTTATCTTCTTGAATTCTCCTAGTGTTTTCATTGATCAAAGATCAAATAACTGATTCTGTATAATTTGATATGTGAATATTGTGCGCACTTTGAAAAATAAAAGCAATTCTTTGCCAAAAAATTAACTTCACTCAGTTCATCTCATATTTACTTTTCATGAAACCTTTCTCTCTCATCACCCGAAGTTTCATTTGAGCTCATTTCCAACTTAGCATGCATGCATATCTATTAAAAAATTAGTCTCATTAATTTAAATTGCTTTCTCCACTTGGTAGATTTCAGATAGTAATCTTAAATACAGTATTTACAGTTGATTGCGCATATTTATTTGAAATGAAATCTACTGAATTCAAATAGATTACTATTTGCTAAGAATATCTGGAACCCAATTAAAAGTAAAACCCTCTGAATTCAGTAGATTGCCTTTCAACTAAATATAAATCAGCTGCAAATCATGTATTAAAAGTTATTGCAAGTTAACTTCAGAGTAAAATGGTACAAAGTGTAGGATTATGTTACAAAAACACCATTTAATCCATAGAAACTTTTCCTCATGAGTAATGTCACTGAGCATGCTTAGAACAGATCCATCTAAGAGCCAAGAATATTAGACCTAACCTTACTACTATGTAGTAAGTTAGAAAAATATGGTATAGACAGCATCACCATCAGATGAATTCATAACTGCACTCAACGTGTAGTCCTTAATGGAACTACATCTACATGGAAGAAAGGAGCAGTGGGGTACCCCAAGGCTCTGTCTTAGGCCCAATACTCTTCAATATTTTCATAAACTATTTAGATGACTTATCAAATTTGCAGACAATAACAAGCTTGCAGGAATAGCCAACACCCCAGAAGATAGGCTAAAGATCCAGAAGTTTCTTGTCAGACTTGAACACTGGGCCCTATCTAACAAAGAGAATTCAATGGTGAGAAAAGTAGGATTAACAATTACACAAGAAAAACCAAATATAGAGGTATAGAATAGGTGGATTCTGACTCAATAACAGTAATTGCATGAGGGATCTTGGAGTCCTAACAGACCAGGGCTGTCAAACTCTTGGCCCCTGGGCTGGATGCATCATGCCAGTTAACAAAGGGAAAAAAAGTCCCAATACATCATGTGACACCCACCCTGATGATGTGGGTTTGACACCCCTGTAGTAGACAATTATTTAAATATGAGCCAACAGTGTGCTGCAGCCAGCAAAAAAGCCAATGCAATCCTAGGTTGCATTAGTAGAGTGATAAAATCAAATGTTAGTACTGCTATTGGACTATTGCATCCAGTTTTGGTCACCACAATATAAAAAAGGTTGAGACTCTGGAAAGAGTCTGGAGAAGAGCAACAAAAATGATTAGGGTAAAACATATGAAGGCTAAAACATACAAAGAATGATAGCAGGAATTGAATGTATTTAGTCTGAAAAAGAAACTAGGCAAAGGGTTACACTAGAAATTCTCCAAGCTCCCTTTCAACTCTGTTATTCAAAAACAGCCCAACACAAAAATTAGAAGTCCAAAAAAGAGCCGTTTTCGCCCTCCCCAGGCTCCTAGAAAGGATCTGGAGTCTGGAGAAGGTGAAAAACGGGTCCACTGTGCCATCATGTGCCAAAAGCAGGGGAAGCGGGGGGGGGGGAGCGGGGGGAGCGGGGGATCACATGCATGGAGGGAGGGTACATAGAATTATGGGTGTGGGGACGCATGTGCAGGAACCCCCCCCCCCGCGCTCCTCCCGCTTTTAGCACACAATGGCAAAAAGGTTAGTCATCACTGATCTATAGTATACCAAAGTATCAACCAAGATAGTCACCAGATGGCAGTATTTCTTAGTTGCAATCAAAACCGTCCTTTGGATTTTTGCAGCCTTATTTGATTTCAACCTATTTATAAATTTCCTTTGAAATGAAATCATATTGATTCATTCCTATAGATAGTTAAAATATCAATCTTACAGGCAGCTGTTGGGAATGTGCAGCCCTCTGCTAACTTCTCATTTATAACTCCCAATCAGCAAAGCCACTAGGGAGGATCAACGTTTGGAAGGTTAAAGGTCATCCACTCCAATAATATAATTTTAATATTTTGGAGAAACTTTGAGATATAAAGGATAGAAATGATAAATTACACCCACTTTCTCCACATTATTTCCAAAAAGGTTATTTAGAAGACAGATAACCTAACAGTGTAGCTGTTTAAATTGCAAGCAGGAAACAATCTGCACAGTCGGTGGGATATACTGCATATGATTTGGTTCCCTGGTGGTAGGAAATTGGGGGGAAAAACCTCGGGGACAAGCGATCTGGTGTCACTCTTAGTATAATCCGCACCAATCCGGTCTCTCCCGAAGAGAAAGGATTAGTTACTGAGAAAGTCATGGGAATTACGTCCAGATTAATGCCAGGAGCAATTGCCTTTAGAACAAATTTATCCGAAAGAAAAAAGGGGCGGAAATAGAGATATCTGCCAGGCTTCCTGATGCAATCAGCTAGTCGATAAAAGCTCTCCTATATCTCAAGCGCCCTTGCGCACGTGCTTCTTTCGTCCACTTTTACGGAAATCCACAAGACCCTGGAAATAGGTGAATCGACGAATGGCAAGATTGCTCACGCTTCGAGACAAACTCGGCTCCACTAGTCCCCTCCAGAACTACTTTCAGCTCGGTGCCTCGCCCGTCCGAGCTAAGCGATGCAGAGGCAGTGGTTACACGGCGCTCTTTTCCAGAATGGCGCCTCTGCTGGAAAATGTAAACATTTTGAAGCCACGAAAAAGACGAGGTTTCGACTGCCTTTTCGACATAACTTCAGAATGGGGTCCTGCCCAACTGAATGCAACTCAGGCAGAAGTATGAGAGCCAAAGGCTAGACTTCAGCAGTAAGGGCAGCAAGCGGAGATTTATAGTGCTTTTTGCAAATCGAATTAGGACTCACCTTTTGCTTTATGGACATAAACTTCTCTCAGTAATAAAAATGCACTATTCTACAGTGACTGTCAACGTATTGCCCTTTCAGGTGGCGAACAAAAACTCGTATAATTTCTCATAGTGCCTTTAGGCACCATCTCCTTCTCCCGGGGAATCTGCCAATGACTAATCCAAGCTGGGATGATGTCATGAACAGATCTTCTCCCAAAATGTGGCAGAGTGGAGTGAACTTTACACACTGAATTTCCAACATTTCCAACTCAGATTGAGCAGGAAAAACTGTTTCCCCTGTAACTCTTCCATCCCAACCAAATATTTCGGCTGATCCAGATCTCAAAATTGGGGGCTGTGATCTATCCAGACTCTTAGGTAACACCCACGCTTGGCTGCAGATGTCTGTGGAATTTTTCTCCCAAAAGAGGCTGCTACAAAGGGGCATGGATTTACATATTTTGGACTCATTGGCAGATCCCCAAGCATTTTTCTTTCAGGTTGAATTTCTTAGGAAAGCCTTTTATCAGTGAATAGACTATCTGTATGTTTTATCTCAGGACATCTCCAATTTACATAAAGCCCTTCCACCTCTACCACCTTGGTCATATGACATAACCTTCATCTCATTCATCACCCAATAGCTATTCAGTGATTAAATACAGCCGATGCTACCCCATTACAACTCCAAAAGGTGTAAAATCTAAAAAACTTGGCAGTGCAGTGAGGTGATCTGTTGTTTCTGTGGCCAGAAGTTGTTTTTCAGATATGAAGTGGGAGCACCATACCATGAATCTCTGACCAGAACAGCATATGCAGTAGGCAAAGTAAATTTGTAGAAAGCTGAAACAGTGCACATCACAAATGATACCCAGAGAAGACATTCAGAATTAAACTGTGTATAAAGAATAAGTGCAAACCTCACTCTCTCCTCTCTACTATTGATGGTGTACCTTAATTTGGTAATGAAATGTCGGGGGGGGGGGGACCTACCAACCTCAGAAAGCACCAAGCACCCTATCTTACAAATCACCTCAGAATAGACAGCAGGCTGGCTTGCTCTTCCTTGTTACAGTTCTGAGATCTGAACCCGTTTCTTCTCACCAGGTGACACTGCCAGCAAAGAATGGTGAAGACCCTAGTGGGGAAATGGGTGGAGCAGGAGGGCATATTGTCATATTCACCACTGCCCAAAAGTTGTACTGAGCAGATGGAATCAAGAATCCAGATAACCAGATGGCAAGGTTGTTACTTTGGCGGCAGCAGGAAGATGCAATTTAAACCACAGATGTGGAATGGCATCTTCACCCTTCTGGAAACCTTGAACACCAGGAAAGCAGGTCCTCCGAATTCTCTCTCTCTCTCCCTCCCTCCCTCCCTCCCTCCCTTCCCCTCTCTTTTTTCAGGTCTCCCTCCCTGGGACATGGAAAAGCAATTAGGAACTCAGGAAGAAAATATAACTTGGAAGTTCAGAGAGGGAGTTCACACTGAGAGAGTTACGAATAGACTCAGTAATAGGTGTAAAACTCAATGGGACTGCTTTGAGTGGGACCTAAACTGGGATCATTGCAGGATGTATTGCAGTGACTTAACAAAGCAAGCTCAGCAGAAGCCGCTCATTTTGTTTAACTTTTTGCGTTTGGCAGCCGTTGGGAGTCCCGCTGCTGCTGTCCTACGCATTTCTCGTCTAAATCCGGATGCGTGCTTGAAATGAGGGAAGGGTGGAGTAGAAGAAGTCATTTTTCATTCAGTTTGCACGGGCACCCACAAATAATACACGCGTGTATTACGGCATGTACTCGGTCACTGACTTCGCCTTTTCAGTTTGCTCCCCACTGACCTGAGACTAGACTTCCTACCAGAGCGCAGGTCACGATTCATTCAAACGTGCAAACCGCGAAGCTGCTGAGGGAGAGGGTCACCGCCGTTGTTCCTGTCCTCTGCGTCGAAATGCGGCTTGAGTTCTTGCTGTTTAGACTTTTTCATTGAGTAAAAGTGAGCTCATGTTTATGGGATTTGTTGCGATCAATTAAGAGCAGTGCCTCCCATTGGTCGATATGAGGAAAAGACTTTTAAAAGCGTTTTTAAAGAGAACATTACACCCCACCCATGTGTCAGGTTGATACAAAACAAAAAACATTTAGAGTCTTACATTTCATTAGTGAAATTCAGCTTCCTTTAAAATGTGCTTGGATGGAAGACCACCAGGAAATCCTAAATCTATAATCTAGATTAAGAAGTTGGAAAAAACTATCCAAAGGTTGGGAAATCACCAGGAGTCCCTCGAAGTGACTCTCACCTTTTACAACAGCTGGATTGTGAAGATTGTCTTCTAAACAAGTGGCAAAGTTAACACATTTGTCAAAGGCTTCGGAACTTGACCACTTGTGACCTATATTCTGGTTGATTTTATATGAGTTAAAACACCAGAAACAGGACACGAATCTCATGGATTTCAACGTGCTTGAATTAGGTGCCAAAATACACAGACTTGTAATTAGTGAAAGTGTTCCTGCACCTGAGTCAGTAATCAGCATGCGTATATTTACCAGTCTTACTTTCTGCTTTCTTTCCCCATTGTTCCCAATTTCTGCTTCTTATGGCAATCAACTTGACCTTCATTCCTTGCCTCAAATTTTACATCTGGGCAACCAAAACCTACACCCACAAAGACTCTCCGTGCTAGTCGCCCTATCCACTGTCTTCTGAATTGGCAATAGAAGCCACTGCTTGAAAACCACGCACTTCATGCAAATCGGTCTGCGAATTCAATCCCAGGGAGATCCACTTTTGCACATGGGCGCTGATGGAGTCCAGCCCGCAGCGAATTATTTGAGGCTGCAATCGGCAGCTGTAGCGGTAATGCCAAAGCAGGTTTATATATTACGCGTGGACTCCGTTTACAGCACTTTCAACTTTCCTACTGTTATTGTAAACAAATAACTTGCATCTTTCATCTTGATTTAAATATAGATTTGTTTATCACTGTCATCTTAGGCGGATTAATTAGATACATTTATTCGCAATTTGGCGTCTGGCACCCCATTTTAGGAATGCCTTATCATAAGGTGTTAATTGGGGCCAGCCAGGCACTTATAAGTTCCATTAAACAGTGTGAGGACTTTTCACGAGTTTTTTTCCCTCCTTCCTGCCACCCCTCCTTTCTTCTTTCCTTCCTTTTTTTTAAACACTGCAGTGAAAAAATATACAGGTTGCGTGGAAACACTACTGAAGGAGGGGAATCGCTTTGCTACTCGGCAATTGGCGCAGGACAATCGAGGAATAGAGAAAACGAGGGAGCAAATGGAGATTGGTTAGAAGAACAATCCAAATTGGAATAGTTTCCGAATTTTACTTTGGAGGCGCCTGAGTGGCACGGAACAAAAGACCACCCCCACCCATGCGACCGAGAAAACAGACAACCTTCGGAACATACAGGTTTCCTCCGTGAGGAAAGGGATATCAAATTGGAAACTGCGCTTTCTGACCGAAAATGGTTGGGTGCCGCACTTCGGCTTTCATCTCCTGGCTGAGGTCAAGAGGCTCTCGTGGCGTCCTAACGCGGAAGTGCCGGGTCCAATTCTCTGCCTGCAGCTGAGGGAAGAATGAAAGCAGAAGTCGTGCTTTTTGCTTAAGGGGGTTTCTGAAGACTCGCGGCGGACTGCCCCGGCCTCGATTTCAATGAAGCTCTTGGAGGCCCTTCCGTCCAAGTGGAAAGTCAGACGCAGTAAGTCCTCAGCGCGCTAGTTATCCCCCAACAAACTAAAGTCTCGGCTGCAATCACCTTACAAACCAAATGGTATGTGCGGTATCTTTATCTATTATGTGTTACAATTATTTTAATTAAAAATGCACTATACGTGTATATTGATTTTAACTTTCTAAGCGCCAGGATCGTTGATCATCTGATTTAAATCAGGAAGACATGGGTGCATACAAGCTTCGGCGTGATAAAAATGATTTTAAAATTCTATCCAGAAATTGGACAGAACAGGCCTCTGGTCTTCGAATTAAGCCTGCGACGCGACTTCCACTTGAAATTGAAACGCTTCGGTTTCAAGGAAAGTCTCTGCTGCTGGACGTAGATAAGGACTATCGCCTGGAGGTCAGAAAATGGACCTGCGCAAGATCCAAGAATTCCTTCTCTTCCTCCCTCACTTGAACATGTTGCCATTTCAGGGAGACTCCCTGGACAAAGCGGCATTGGAGTATCGTGGAGCGCATGTAAGATAGCCCGGACACGTCTTCCTTTGGCTACTGGCGCGAGTCCACATTTTCCCAAGCAGAGCAGGAGAAGACCTCCGTTCTCTTCAATCCCGAATTAGCTGCCGACGGGCACAAAGAGGCTATGGAAAAAGGCGCCTGACTCGGGATAGTGTCTCGCACTGTATCTGTAATGTTCGCATTGATAACGCTAGGCGCTCCAGAGTTGTCTGACTTCGCTCCTTCTTGAAGGAATGCGAAGGGAGATCCAGCAAACCTAAGGGAGATCTATTCGCTTTTTGCTTTTTGCTTATATGGACCAAGTTCTACCTCTTTCCGGGGGTTGGCTAAAATTCTTGTTCACTGGGGAATCTGGGGTTTTATGGCTGGGTAAGGAAGGGCAGCCTTTTTGGTTGTGCAGCAGCTTAACAGAGAAATGGGATGTCGCAACCTTCTGATCTTCTACCGACCTTGTTCTACCTACTTTGTTGAGAGCCTGTTGCCAAAATTATTTTATTTTGGAATAACAGTACCACTTGCTGTTTCAGAACAGGACCCCATCCGGTACCAAAATCTTCATATAGCATTTGCAGTGAAAAGGAAATTTCTCAACAACTAATATCATTGTAATACATTTATTATAAATTATGTACAGATGAGCATCCCCCCCCAATAAAATTAATGCTTTGTTTTAAAGCGTTTTGTGACTTCAATATCTGATAATATTTACAGACCCCGCAACAGGAAGTACAACACTTTTCATATAAAACAGTTGAAAAAAAAATACACTGACCACTTACCAATAAATAGACATTTTGACATACTCCCAGCCTTAGTGCCCACTTTCAATTTAGAATTTGTTTAAATGGAGAACTCCCAACGTATCCTCTTCAACTGCACTGCCATAACTAGAACTAGATAGTATTTTGCCATACCCTACAATTATGCCTAGACACAGAGCTGTACATATTATATGGAATCATTATTTGCTATTTTTGTAAGAATATTTCACTGTCATAAGATCAAAAGTCCCCCAGTCAAAAAAAAAGTTTCACTTGCTATAAACTAAGACTTTTGTTCTTGCATATATGAAGAATTATTCTAAAGGAAAAGCCTCTAAGTATTTTTCAGATAGTCGATAATAATAGATCCAATTTGAACTCCCTTTTTACAGAGACTTCTAAAGGAAATTTAGAATTTCCTTTCTCTAAATTGTTTGGCAATGCATAAAACATAACCATTGATTAAAATGTCCTTATGTATTACCATCCCTCTTTTTGATCATTTTGAAGAAAACCTAATTTAATTTTAGAATACTGCTTAAGTATTTTCCCTTAAATTTTGTAAATGAGCAGAAGAAAGAGACTTTATTTATTTATTTTAGTGCTACCTTGTTTTCTTCCATTTTTTTTCCTGTGGAAGTCAGACAAAAACTTTGGCACATTCTATAGAATTGCACAAGACCATTTCAAAAGGTGACGATACCAAAGGTTCCTCACCAAGGGATCTCAGCACCACCACTGTACATGTACAGTTACTCAAATTTTAAGACACCAGGACTCAAACATTTAAGAACTGGTATAAAAAGCATAGTAGCCCATGCCTTTAGAAGCATCTTTGCTATAGTCATCAGCATTAATATCCTCACACTTCATTGTTGGAGAGTTTTCATTGCTGGAGCTGTTTGGGGACAGTCGCCGCCTTTTACAAGCACCAATATAAACTCCAGAATCATTTGAATCTAGAGATTTTATGGATGGAGGTGTCTCAATCCAAGATGAACCAATTTCTTCTTTTACTTTTTCTTTTGAAAGGAGGTCTTCAGAGAAACCTGGAGGGCTTGTTCTCGAGGTCCAAGGTAAACCTGTAGACATTTTCCTTGGGTAAGAGCCTCGACTTCCCCATCCAGCCACAGAAGAAAATGTTGGATCTGGGTAATACCCCAGTGCATGGGATGTCTGAATGGGAAGGGATTTGATACCATAAGAGAGTAAGCTACTTGGAGAGTAATCAGTTTCATAGGAATTCATGTCCAGTTTGTTGGCCCCAGACTGCTGGACTGGAGTGACAAACCATCTCTGTGGTGGATTAGTCACCTCTTCAGCCTGCTGCGGAGAGAGGAGGCCATTGGTCTGTGGTACAGCTCTTTCACCATTATAGAATCTAGCTGGTGGCAGATTGTTGACAAATTGTTCCTGGAAGAAGGGTTGTACAGTGTACCGGGCTCCTGGGACAATCTGGTGGGATCTAGGAGAATCCGTAGGAGATGGAGTTAATCTGTCATTTTCTGAAGCTGTGTACATGCTACAAATATAAAAGAGAAAGGCTAAGATACTGTTCTTTGCCACTCAGAAATTTGCTGTTAACATGTATGGAATCTGAATGGGGCTCTAACCACAGTTCATTGGAATGCCATCTTAGCGCTAGAGTTTGTAAGTCTAATGTACACCTTTTTCTATTAATACTAATTAAAGATAATAAAGTTATGTGTTTAAATAAAAATAACTGTTTAAATTTTTTTAAAGTTATATTCCAAACTAAACATTTTTTCTACATCTAGTAGTCTCTGCTAACCTATTGCACACATCTATTGCAGTGCGCAATATACTGATAGGTTCTGTCTATTCGGAAAGCCAACCTCTTCATTCAATAGAACTTAGTCCCAAATACATACGTGTATGTGTGTGTGTGTGTGTGTGTGTGTGTGTGTGTATTATTCCTTAGTTACTGGTACAGTTTTGTTATTTAACAGAATTGCTCTTTGCTCAGATGTAAAGTCACTTTTTAAAATATAAAATTCAAAATAAGTATACTAATTAAAAGAAACATGAAGAGCTAATAGAAATCTTTCATTGTCCTTGGCACTATGTAGAAATACACGAATCATTACTTACGAATCATAGTTGTCCCTGAACCCTTTTGCAAAAGGGTTATGATCAATTTTAAGCTGTGTGATCTGGAAAGTAAATCAGAAAAATAGCATGACCTATTTAGATATGTTATACCTAAAAAGACAAATAGCTCTTTGTATGTGTAAAAAGGAAAAAAATATTTACATGGAAAATTAAATTTTCTATATAAATATTGCTGGTTGAGTAGATTACAGGCCCTTTCAGGCAAGGAATGTTGACTGGCAGATTCCAGGAGGCATGCCCTCACTTCTGCCAAATCTCCTGTCCTCTGGAACATTATTTCTCAGGACTGAGAATGATTCTGACCCTATTGGCCCTTTGTAAGGCCAATTTGTACACCTGACTTCCCAAACCTGGATACAAACATGACTTTGTATACAGGTTTGGGATCCTAAATGTATGAAGGGCCCTGTTTCCTAGCTATATTGATATCTATGACTATTTTTCTCAACTGCCATATATATATTTAATTTGTATTATACTGTAATTGTTTTTAACTGCTTTATGATTGTTCACTGGAGTCACTTGTTTGACATTGGTAGCTATAGAGAATGAATGAATGAATGAATGAATGAACGAATGAATCAGAAAATAAATTTATAATAATAAATTTAAATAAATCTGCTAAATAGATGGGTGGAAAACTGGAAATAGCAATTTACATGTCACATTAATACTAAAACATTCAGCTTCACAAGTCTATTTGCTTACATGTTTTTATCATTTAATTTTAAAAACAGCATGAGGTAAAAGAAGATGCTATGCTACAGATAAAAAAAACAATTGACATACTGAGATTATGTTATCTTACATCAGTGTTCTGATAGGCAGTAACAGCTATGAACTGTGTTTCAGGAAAGTTGAAAGTTTGTGTTTTAGTAGAGTCATTCATATCTTCAACACCATCTTCTGTCACTTCCACAATATGGAGGCGAGGCTGATATTTGTGCAGGGACTGTAGAACAATCATCTGGAAACAGTTTAGCCATCTTTTGTTATAAGACAAATATGTTTAAAATCTATCAAATTTTGTACAGTTAGGATTCAAGGCCTATTTCTCATTTACATGCCAGTTTATCTCTGTTAACTAAGTTAGACTAAGTCAATATTCAAGACTGCTGGGCTAATTTTGTCTGATTCAGATTGCATTTAAGTACATAATTTTTTTACCTGGGTATTATTATTATTAGCCCCTTTGTTGTTAGTAAGTTTGAGTTTTCCAAAAGAGATTTCCTGTCTCATCCAGTGGGCTCCAGTATTGGGAGATTCAGGATGAACGTAAACCTTGTTGCCTATTAGAAGGAGTGGGGAAAAAATAAACAAAAATATGTTTTGGCTCCCTCCTTCTATACCAGAGACACTGACATAACCACACATTAGCCAAAGTATGTAGCTACTAAGTATCAGATTTAGAAAAGAGGCACTGTTGTTCACACACTTGTACATCTAGTAATATGCTGCCACTGACTTTATTAGGCTAAGGAAATATGGCATCCATAATAAGACCTAAGAATATATCATAATAAAAAAGATAATTTCCTTGCTAACAATTTGCAACATCTTTCAACTATATCAGCCATCCCTTCAGCAATTTAATCATAAATGCAGGTTTGTTTTTTTTAAAGTCTTAATTACAGTTGAAATGAATGGAAGAAATGTAAGAGGGAAATAGCTCTATACTTTCCCAGATTCTGGGCAAAAGCAGAGGCCATCAATATCTCATTTAAAAAGTGGGAGAAATATTATCCTTCCACAATGAAATTTTTGACTACAAGGAAGACAATATATGAGACAAAAATGCCTCTGTTAGTTTCCTACTGAATTAAGTGTAATGTTCTATCCACCTCTAGGGTGAATAATGAAGATCAAAAACAACACAAAACAAAAACTTCAAACAACCCTCTTCCCCACCAGCTGTAGGCATAGACCTTACATAATAATATCCTACCTTGCATATTATTATCAGCTTTGCCACATGTCACCCATTTTCCTCCCTGGAAGCGCCAATGGTTAGGATCTGCAAGCACTACTTCAACGAAAACATTGTAATGGGCAGTAGGATTGAGGCCTGTTATGTTGAAACTCAGGAAAGGAAACATCCGCCTGAAATGAGAAAGAGAAAGAAAAAAAGGGGCTTTTAGAGAAGTAGCCTGCAGCTATTTGCCAAAAACTCCTGCAGAGTCTCTCTGGCAGCATGTTTCAGCCTTGACTAGCACCTGGGCAAAGAAAAGGAGGCAGATGGTGGTTCCCTTGTAGTTTTTATATTTAGAGAGTGCTTGGTTAGGAGAGGGTTTGGCTTCAAACATCCTCTCTCTTTTGCAAGCATCAGAGTAGATGCAGGAAAGAAAAGACCTCACCACCACCTAGCAAAATCCTGTTTTGGAGAATCAACATCCTCCAGCAGTTGTTCCAGTTATCCTGTGTAAATGTGCAGATCTCCATTTTCATCATCAGTTTTGAGGGTTGGAATTTTAACTTTTGAACTTCAAACCCTGATTTCCTGGGACAGGTATTATTCTCTGCACTGAAACCATTTGCTTTTTCTAATAATTATTCAAAACAAACCCATTGGGAAAAATAAGAATTCTGCTGAAATTTATCAAGGAAACTAATTTTAATTTTTAGGACGGGAAATAGAAGTAAAGGAGAAAGAATAGAACTCCAAGCTCCCATAATCATACTCTCTCATAGAGGTGGCAGGAAAGACCTGCTTGGAAAGAGCTTGTTTTTAGTTAAAATTGGATTCGGTCTTCCTGAAATCTTAAAATATAAATTTCAGTCACACAAATTGCTTTGCTAAGTAACAGGAAAAGACAGTGGTGTGATTTCTCAGCAACTTTGATCAGATCAATTTCCAAACAAATGGTGCCAGAGTCAGTTTGTTACAACATATTAAAACTAAAAGGCAAATTGAGATTCATAAAATCAAAATACCCCCAAAAATTCTGTGTCTCTTTCAAAAAGGGTCAGAGTGGGTGTGAGATTTTAATGCACTTCAACACATAAATATAGCACCAGTGCTTAAAATCCAGGGTGATTACAGGGGAGGGGAGGGAGCAATCTAAGAAGTGTGCAGTGGCTTCAGGAGACTGAAGAAATAGTATTTCATGAAAAAAAGATTATAGGATTGGAATTCTGAAATAGAAAAAAAACGAAACCAGGGAACACATCAAAAAAGTAAAACCAGAACCCACTTATAAGAGTAGCCAGGATCCTAAAGTGTTTTGCTGCAGATTTCTTCTTTCTTTTAAGTACAACTGGATCGGCTAATTCTCCTTTTCCAAACATGTTTCCAAACCTAACAGGTTGGTTTCGAAGAAACGAATTTATTCGTCTTTGAAACCAGATGTTTCTAGGGCACGCGAAGCCTGCTTTCACCCAAAACTTAAATCCTGACTAGAGAGGGATGCAGCTCCGCTCTCCTTTTGCCACCCACCCCAGGAATGCAGAAGTTAACAGATATGCTCCGGCAGGAAAGCTGCGCTCGGAAAGGCCACTAGTCATAAAAACCTACCTGCCCTGTTTAGTAATGATCATCTCGGTTTGATGTCGGTGGAACTTCAGCCAGAGCGGTCGATTGCAGAGGAAAACTTGGGCACGGAGCCCCCCTGCCCCGCCGGGCATCGCCAGTCCCCCCAGACCGCTGCAGGAGCCCCCCGCCGCCGCCGCCGGCGGGTAAGGGTTATAGAGAGCACCGGGAGGTGCGCCTTGGCCATACTGATAGGTGCTCGCGGCTGCAGCGAAGGGCGTCCTACCCGCTGTCGTCGAAAAGCTGCCCGGCGGAGTCAGCACAGAACCATAGGGGTAGCGCGCTCCACTGGGCGCCTGGTACATAGAGCTGGACTGCGCACTCCCGGGCGTCCCAGCGTACGGGAAAAGCGAACACGGACTGCCCAGCTCTGCATTAGCCTGCGGGCCGGGAGATTGCAGGTAGTACCGTTCAGGACTCAGGCCATCTAAAGAGTAGCGCGCAGGCGGCGGTGGCGGTGGCGGCAACACGTCTTCCTCAGCTGGACACGGCGAGCTCTTGCGCCCGCCGTCCGCGACCTCGGTCACTGCCTTGGAGGGCATCTGTCCGGCAGTGACGAAGGGCGGTGTCTCGCCCGCCGCCTCGGCCTCACCTAACAGGCTTGCTGCCGGCACAGAGGCGCCTCCGAACTTTTTCGGCACCTTCTCCAAGTTCAGGCGCGGTGGCGACCCAGTGTTGAGGTGTCGCGCGGTAGCGCCGGCTCTACCGCCCGCGGCTTCCAGTGGATAAAACGGGGCACCCGGCAGATTAGCAGGAGTGCCAAGGAGTTGCTCCCCCAATTGCATTTCGCCAAGTGATTCCCCCCTCGTCTCCGCCTTGAAGCGTCCCTGAACTCTCGGAGAGCAGCTCTAGCGAGAGCCACAAACAGCGTGCACCTCACCCCTCCCGAGGTCTACGCTTCACAGACGTCTTAAAGAGAGAGAAAAGGTCGTTAGCCGCCCACTGTGGCGACCTATTGAAAGCCACCCACTGCCCCCGTCCCTTTAATCCCATGCCAGTGACTGCACCCGATTGCGCTCCGGAGCTTGTATACATATATATAGGCGCGCGCTTCTTTCTTGTACCCGGGGAGGGGCTTGGAGGCGGTTCCATTCAGAGACGAACTTCTCTTATTCTCGTCCACCTATTGGCTGAGCTAGGAGACACTAATTTAATTAGACAGTTACTAATTGAAACAAGTCATCTGTGACTCCTGGAGGGCGGTATATTTTTAAAGTCACCCCTCTCTTTGCATTGTTAAACAATTCGATGAACCCGAAAAAAGAAAAAAGTTTTCCTATAAATAAGACGGATTTAAGTTTTTCTTCCCGAAAAGAAAAAGAGAAACTTGTAACTTTTAAAAGCGTTCCTTTCAACTTAAAGGAAAGCGGAGTCTGGCTGGTTCTTAGTGTGCCAACCTCTGCAAGGCCGAAATCCACTTTCGGGGTCAAAGGAAAAAAATGGCCACTGCCTTTGAGTTCAGGCCACCCATGAAGTCACCATCCCACCTCAACAGGCGAGGCCTTGGCTCGCCAGCGCCCTCGACCAAGCTGGGAGAGAAGACGCGGCAGACCCACATTTTGTCTAAAACGAGGCGGGCGTCGCCCTCAGCATCGGCGCAGAGCCTGGCCCTTGACAAAGAGGGGGTCCTCCCCGTTCTAATGCTGTCCCGATTTGTGTGTGAGAGAGAGGGGGGGGGGGGCAGAGAGAGAGGAATCTAGAACGTATCGAACCTTCCACGATTTCTCAAGGCTCTGAAGGGAAAAGCGGATGAAGGGAACAGCGACACAGAAACCGGGGAAGTTTTTTTCTGTTGAACTCAGGAAGGCAACTTTTATCTGACATTAGCAAGAAGGAATTCTACTTTGCCCCTCGACCACTGGGGGCCTCGCAATTTCAATCCTGGAAAGTTATAATTAGTTTGAAAAGTAATACAAAGTGTTTACTTATTACCAGCTAATCTAATGTACGCTGTTGGAGATTCAGGCAGATCAAAGACCATCTCACACACCTTTTAGCTGAAAGCAAGATCCTATGAATTCGGGTTAACTTCCAGAGGCATAAAAAGGCCTGCTCCGTTAAGCTACAAACTATAAGATTGGAAGCTGGTCTCCTAGAATTTAATGAGCTTTCATTCCAATGCAGCCTCAATAAAAGCAAGCTTTGGAGTTGTTTGTGTGCTTACTGCATTTTAGTTTTCGAGTACGGCCAGATTTTTATAGAGAATAACCCAAGTAAACCGCTGAGAAAAAGCATGAGATTGTCAAATTTCAGTGAGGACAGGACCAAAAGTAGTGAGCATACTTAGGGAGATCTTCGATCCCAATAGGTCTTACCTTGATTTGGAACCCTGGCTGTTCCGAAGACTGTTGGATTGAAATCAGTCACCTGTAAGCAGCACCAGTACACACGTTATTACCAAAGCTTTTGCGCAACCACTCCTGAAGCTTACGCAAGAGCACGCCCAATGGCATTACGCCGCCAGCAGTAACACGTTAGTGGAAGGAATTCCGGAACATTCTCCCTAGATAACCGAGAGGCCTTTCCCAAATCTGTCCTGGGACGTAGCGCAAATTTTTGCGTGATTAGTGGACGTTTGCTCATTGTGTTTAGCAATTTGTTTAGACCCGCTTTAACAAAAGTCCAATAAGGAGCTATGATATGGCGAAAGCTCCGAATTAGTGTCAGTCAATGTCTGGATACAGGGGCATTCTTTCCCGCCGGGTCTTAGTTATTCACCGTCGCGAAAAAGTCCCAGTTAACAAGCCAAACCAGGAAACTACCGTAAAACAAGATTGATCGCGGCTGTACAGTAATATGTTTTAAAGCTTAGTGTTCCCCTCTTTGTCAAGTACCTGAGAAATTCAAAATTCGTTCCTAAAAAGCAATATATCAGTTAAAAGTGAAAGGAAGCAGGTCTTTTGGCGTTCTTGCAAGATGTGCGAAGCTCCTGCTTTAATAAATAGCGGATCAATGGTAATAATCCTTCAAACTGACAGCTTTAACACTATCTTTTTATAAAAGAACATGGAAAATTAGAAGAACGTAATTTTTCTGTGTGTTGGTTTCACCTTTAGTGAATACAGGTATCGATTAAATTGCATTGATTGAAAAAAACACCTATTAATTAACTCTTTAAGAAGATCTTAAGATATGTAGCATACATTCCCACTTGTTTTTATGAAATTCTGGACACAAATTCGTTGATTTTATTGAAATTTAGTTCGAAATGAACATGTGAGAGACAGTGTCTTCCTTGGTTAGTTCCTCCTTTCTATATAAACGAAGCAAGCTCTTATTGTAAAGTACAGAGAATTTGTCCTTTTGTGAGATAAAATTATCATGTAAGAGATAAACTTCTCTGCTGACTGTTTCAGGTTTTGGGCCAGATTTAGATTGGCTGTGAATCAGCCAATCTAAAGGTAAATCTTAGATTGTTTAACTATGGGTAGATCATTAAAAAATAAATCTCATATTGGTTTACCTTAAGACATGGTGTGAATTGAGTTAATACTCTGAAGGACAGCAATTTTCTACTGTTGGCAGCCATTTTTGTAGGAAAGATCTCCATAACCTTTCATAGAAAAATGCTACCATTTCCATATAGTCACAGGACAAGTAAAGCCTTACCTGTATTTTCTTTGTACAGGATTTCAATTCACCAAATAATTTGCTTTGCCTTGTTTCATTTCAAAATTAATTTTAAATGCCCAAGAAGGTTTTCTCGCTGAAAAGTAAAAACAGTGAAAGATCAAGATTTCATTTTAAAAACATAAAACTGAAAATGAATTATTTGGGAATACATAGTGGTTTACCTTTAAGCAACACTAATCACAATGACATATGGGTCTCTTTATAATTTAGGACATTACTGGATTATCTCCCTTTGTCCTGAACTAGTAGCTGTATAAAAGTTCAGATACAATTTTGCTATGCTGAGTTTAGGGAAATCCAAATAAGTGAATATTTTAAGATATATCTTCCTCCATGTTATCATCCTAATTTGCTTTGGAATCTTGAATCTTTGCTGTCATGTATGGTTTTGAAGTCCAGACACGAAGAATTCAAAGAATTACACTTGATCAAAAGAATTTAAATCTAGCTATACACAAGAAGTTGCTATACTGGAAATATCTTTAGATGCAAAATGATATTTTGAACTTTTCTCATTCATAGTAGATAGAAAATTGTATGCCAATCCTAACAAATTATTCTCCACTTTCATGCAAGAACAATGATGTGTAACAAGAATTGGTATTATCATCTCAAACTCCTGGTCCAAAACCACTTGTTTATAGATCCTGTTGAATTAGGTGAAACTTACTTCTGAGTAAGCATTTCTTAAATTATAAGATTATATATCCTTAGTCACTTTCTTCATTGATTGGTCTTACCTATCTTTTATAGCGAGCATTTGTTGCTTCCACCATATTTCAAGCAAAGTATAATTTATGTGAACATTCAGCACCTTGGAGAGTAGCAACATGGATTATGAACTACTTTGTATTATTTACTAAGCAAAGTGATTTTGCTAATGACATCACATCTTCATTCCATTTTGCCAGTAGATTTTCAAAATGCATCCTTGCTGTGTTTACTATTATTTAGTATTTTCCTTCTTTGGGTAATAGTGCTCCCTTCCTCATCAGTAAACAGCTGAATTTGATTGTGGTTTAAACTTAAATTAAACCTTTATAACTTTAATAGCTATATTTAGAGTTTTCAGTGCCTTTATCCTGCAACAAGATCTCTCTATTGAAATTAGGATTTGCTTATTTGACAAACTTTTTAAAGCAATAATTAATGTAGCCATATCAGTCTGTAGGCAACCTCCTAAAATTTTAGCTGGAATTGTCAAAATGTCACAAAGTATGACCTAGATTTCTAGTTTTCCTGTGCTAGGTTTTTTTCCCCAGGAAGGAGGGGTGCAAAAAGTCATGCCAATAAAAAGGATGGGACCCATGACTACCATGGAATTGAAATTTGGCAAATTTTCAACAAAAACTGTTATCATAAAAATAATCATAAAACTGTTAATGACATAATACAAAATACATTTTGTATTTGTGCTATGCAATTCAACATGGCTATTTGTCAACCCTGAAGGTCATAACTTTGGATCTCCAAGGCTGCCACACTTTGTGGATGGAAATGCTGTGGGAAAAAGGAAGGGGATTGGGTAGAGACAGAGTGATATGTATATACCATATTTTTTGGAGTATAAGACACACCCTTTTCCCTCAAAAAAGAGGCTGAAAATCTGGGTGTGTCTTATACATTGAATACAGCATTTTTTGCCTCCTGAAACCACACCCCTTCACCAAAATGGCCATGCACAGCTTGTAGGAAGCTTTCAGAGAGATCCTAGGGGCTGGAGAGGCCATAAATGAGCAAAAACCAGCCCATTTTTTGCTCAATGTTGCTCCCCCAGGCCCCAGGAGCACTCTATAAGTATTCCAATGCCCTTTTTGGGGACAAAAAACTGGCCACTTTTTTTGCAAAAAATGGACCTTTTTTGCTTGTTTTTGCCCTCCCAGAACACTCTACAAGGGGTTTTATTCAACCTACCAAATCCAAAGTGGCGGCTCAAAGAGAAAAAGGATGGGGAGGGAAGGCTTTGCATGGATTTCTGTGGAATTAATGCCATTTGTGTGGGAAACACTTCCCCTTCCCCTTCCCCTTGATGAAAAACATGTTAAGCCATTTAGTGGAGGGCAAGGTGTTCACCAAACTAGACTTAAGGGAAGGTTATTACCAAGAAGTGTGAAGTGAATGGAAGTGAACATATGGCAAGAAAATAGGGACAGTCAGGCATAACACAGGTTATGTAGATGGTAAACACAGGGTCAATCAAAATGGACTCAAATGTCTATACCCCATGCACAGAGTATGAGGAATAAACAGGGTGAATTAGAAATTCAAGTAAATGAGGGCAGATATGATATTGTTGCCATTACTGAAACTTAGTGAGATGAAACCCACAATTGGAACATACAGTTAGAAGGATTTAAATTATTTAAAATAAATAGACCAAATAAAAGTGGGGGGATTGCACTATATATAAGAAATAACTACATCGCTACAGAAATAGAGCACAACAATGATGAGAACTACCTTGAATGCATTTGTATCAATATTAAGTGGGGGTGGGAAAACGAGATTGCCATAGGTCTCTACTACAGGCCACCCAATCAAGCAAAGGAAGTAGATGAACTTTTTGCTAGTCAGCTAACTAAGGTATGTAGGAAGCACACCACAATAGTAATGGGGGATTTTAACTACCTTGACATCAACTGGGAAACAAACTCTGCACCAAGTGGAAGATCCAACAGGTTCCTAACAAACCTAGCAGACAACTTTGTTTCCCAAAAGGTAGAGAAGGAAACAAGGGGATCGGCCATATTAGATTTAATTATTACTAACAGAGAGGAAATGATAGAAGGTGTTGAATCTACAGGAATCTTGGGGGCAAGCGATCATGCAATACAGGAATTCAACTTTATGCAAACACAAATAGTAGAACAAAGTCAAAGGAAGTAGATGAACTTTTTGCTAGTCAGCTAACTAAGGTATGTAGGAAGCACACCACAATAGTAATGGGGGATTTTAACTACCTTGACATCAACTGGGAAACAAACTCTGCACCAAGTGGAAGATCCAACAGGTTCCTAACAAACCTAGCAGACAACTTTGTTTCCCAAAAGGTAGAGAAGGAAACAAGGGGATCGGCCATATTAGACTTAATTATTACTAACAGAGAGGAAATGATAGAAGGTGTTGAATCTACAGGAATCTTGGGGGCAAGCGATCATGCAATACAGGAATTCAACTTTATGCAAACACAAATAGTAGAACAAAGTCAAACTAGAGTCTTGGACTTTAAGAGAGCTAATTTCAGGGAACTTAGAGAGAGCTTGGGAAGGATTCCATGGATGAGAATCCTCAAGGGAAAAACAACTCAAGAAGCTTGGGAAATTTTGAAAAATGAGAGTACAAAAGCCCAGTCTAGCACAATACCAATGAAGAAGAAAAATAACAATAACAATCAATACTTTTGCCGCTGGACAGTGCTTTTGGACCTAAACTGTCCCGAAGAGATGGTGACAGGGAAGAGTACATCTTGCGGATCTCAGGGACATCGCAAAGTCCCTAATTGATCCAAAAGAAGCACAGCCAAAAGCTGCTGAAATTGGGACAGAGAAAGTCTGTCCATCTGGTGAGGAACTTTTATTGTTATAAAAGAGACTGCCCCCCCTAAAAAAAATCAAAGCTAAATTAAACGTGTAAAGAAAAGAAAATAAGCAGCGAAATTAAGCTATATTGGACAGTGTGTTATCCTTTTTTTTAATAGATGGAAATTTTGCAAATATCGCCTACTTTTTAAAGTGAAAGTATTGGTTTTTCTTCTTCTATTTCTTTTTTACCTATGGATTAAATCTTTTTCTTTATTTTTATAATATTGATTTGGGTTTTTTCTCTTTAATTTGCTCCATTTAAAATTTTGTTTTAAGCCTGGAATATAAAGAAGACATAAAAGGAATATAAAGACGGTAGTAACATCAGAGGGAAAAGAAGTTACACTGCCTCTTGGAGGTTGGAGGTTGAGTCCTGGAAATATTGCTTTCTCTATTTTCTCTTTGATCATTTTGACTTTGCACTTCAAAGGCTTCAGCTTGTTTACAGAAGAGATAAGGAGAAGAGCATGGGTTGTTTATACAGGTACTCTTTGGATGCAGCTGGAGAGAAGTGAAAACAAAACCTTGTTTTGAAACTAGAGTGGCAGTGTTACTAGTTGGAAGTATGGTACAACACCAAAAAGAAACCACAACATTACAACAGATTATGTTTGAAATTCCAAAATTATTAGAAACAACAGAGAGAATTGAGAAGAGATTGGAAAATATAGATTGTAATGCAGTAAAATTCGATGGAAAAATTGAAGATATCCAGCAAATGGAAAAAGTGGAGGTTAGAGTCCTAAAAACCCAAGGGAAAAATGAACAAAGAGGCAAGATAATTGTGGATACTGGCAGTGAACTGAGTGTGGTTGGAGATGGAAAGAGTGGAACATGGAAAGGGAAGATAGATGGAAAGGAACTCTACCCCAGATTCCAAGGTATAGAAGAAGAAAAAAGAAAAGAATTGATGGATTCAAAGAGAGAAACTTTGACAAAAGCACTATTGATAACCAAAGATAAACTGATTAAAGAAACTGATGGAGGGTCTCAAGATTTTACAATATATGTAAAAAGCAACAAGTTGCGAAGAGAAGCCCACACAAATTTGATTAAGGAAATAACCAGAAGACTAATTCCTCAAATGGCAGAAGACATAAGACTGCACTATTACTGGAAAGACACAGGTTGAGATATGAAAACTAATAACAAAATATTAGTCAAATTTAGTTAAAATTAGAGCATTATGTTAAAAATGAAGTGATAATGGATATAATTAGATAAATAATTGATAATAATAACAATGTACACATATGTATTGGTTTGATAAGAGGAAATTTGGTATAAATTCTAAATGGTGATCATGAAAGGAAGTTTAGAAACTCTGTTATGTATAAAAGCTTATAATATTAAAAAAGAGTAAGTCAAATTTAGTTAAACTAAGACAAAAAAAATAAAAATGAAATGATGGATATTGTTAAATAAATGATTGATAATGATAATAATGTAATATTTGTATTGACATGATAAAAGGGAAATTGGATATAAATTGTAAGCAGTGATTAAGAAAGGATATTTAGAAACTTTGTTATTAAACATAATTAATTTTTATTTAGAAAGTGTTACAAAGATGTAATGTTGCTGGATGATATTGAAAATAGATAACAGAATGCCATCATGTGGTTTGCTTTAAATTTCAGAATATTTTATATAAAGGGATGTAAAAACAATCATAGTCATATGAAGATTGAGGTATGATAGTAATATATATAAATATATTTGATTTAAAACATATAACTTGATATGAATTATAGATGATGACTGTGGAAGGGATGCACGAAAGCTCTTTGTAACCAATTGACACACTCTTTACAATTTGTAATGGAAGATATTTTTGTGGTGTTTGTTGTATTTTGTCTTTTTTTTGTTTATTCAAAAATAAAAAAATATTTTAAAAAAAGATGCTATGTGGATTACCAACAAGAGAACTGAGCAGATACACTGCCTGATCTGCAAAGTGGCTTACACCAACACAGTGCATAGCAGCAATAGACTCACCCCCTTTCAAGTCACTAGTGGAATGGAATTCGTTCCCATGCCTGAGTTGCCAGTGGAGCTGCCCTCATCCATGACTTTAGCTGACTGAATGGATTCACTCAAGACAGGTTGGGAGAACACCAAGAAAGCACTAGCGGAGACAGCGGAAGCATACAAAAAACAAGCAGATAAATGCTGATCTCTTCAACTCCCCTTTCACATGGGAGATCACGTTTACCTGTCCACCAAATACATTAAACTGAAATTGCCCAGCAAAAAAAACTAGGAACTAAGTTTTTAGGACCATTTTCCATGATGAAAGTAATTAACCTCCCACACCTACTAGGGAATGTGCATCCAGTCTTCCACCGCAGTTTACTGAAACCTGATGTTAGTTCAAGATTGACACTGCAAGACTATCCACATCTAAACCAATGGTAGTGCAAGGGGAAACCCATTATGAGATTAATAATATTTTGGCCTCTAAATTGCATAGAAGTTACTTGCAGTATTTAGTCCATTGGAAAGGATATCCTTTGTCTGAAGCTAAGAGCTGGGATGTGAAAATAGATAGGTTGGTAAAATAATTCCACAATAAATTTCCTAATAAGCCAAAGGGTCTTCCTGGGGAAGGGGAGAGGAAGTTAGGGACAACTGGACTAACCTCCTACACTTATCTCGTTTCAGCACATACTCATCGACTGAAGGGGGAAGCCTGTCAGTCCTGGAGGCCATCTTTAACTTTGGATCTTCAGGGCTGCCACACTTGGTGGATGGTGTGCTTTGGGAAATTGAAGGGGGTTGGATGGAGACAGAGTGAGATATACAGCCATAGCAACATTCTTTTCCTTATGAGTCAAGGACATTCAGCCTACACCTGGAGAGGCTTTACTTTGAGGGGAAAACCCTGTGGCTTTCAGATTCAGGTTTTTCCAGATGTCTCAATATGATTTCTCTAATAAAATAGAAGTTTGAGGAAAATGCCTGCCTTAGAGTTTTACTGTTGGAGGTATTACTTGGAACCTCGATGCTATTTTCAAGGCAGATACATCTTCAAATGTATCTCATCTTTTCCAGTGAAGTAATATATAGAAGTTCTGTCAATGTTGAAAACATTGAGGAATCTGATAAAGAAATAATTCTGAAAAGATGACAAATGGAGCAGAATTTGTCTAGTTATACTACAACAATTCTTGGGTTTATAACCTTTAGTTGAGTGAAATGGTGCACCATAGAGCAAAACACTCAACCAAGTTACTTCAAATGGGTTAGTTTACAAAATGTATCCAAAATGTGGTACCCAGGATTATCATGGAATTGAAATTTGGTAGATTATATACAGTGCTCTATGATATATCATACATTTTATAACATTGTACAAAATGTCATAAAACATATCATATGGTCAATTTTTGATGTTTGATTGTGCTATATAGTTTAACATGAGTTCTTTTCATGGCAGATACATTTCTGAATATCGCTCTGAATTGTTAAGACCTTTTCTAGTACATTAGAAGCTTAGCCATTGTTGAAGACAATGAGAAATATCTCTAAAATTACAATGCAAGGCATCATGGGTTGTCTAGTTACATATACTCCTAACTAGGTCTCCATGAAAGATGGAAGTTTTTTTAGGATAGAGCTCAGAAGAATTATATCAACATTCACTGAAGTGAAAAGTGTGTGTGTGTGTGTGTGTGTGTAAAACACTGTCAGTGTCAAAACACTGACAGTGTCACTGTCACTCTCAGGCTGGGGGGTTAAATTGTATACCCCTCAGATAGGGTCCGCAACTTGGGAGTCCTCCTGGACCCACAGCTGACTTTCGAACACCATTTGTCAGCTGTGACCAGGGGGGCATTTGCCCAGGTTCGCCTGGTGCACCAGTTGTGTCCCTACCTGAACCGGGAGGCTCTCACAACAGTCACTCGTGCCCTTGTGACCTCTAGGCTGGAGTACTGCAACGTGCTCTACATGGGGCTGCCCTTGAAGAGCATTCGGTGACTTCAGCTGGTCCAGAATGCAGCCGCGTGAGCGATCGTGGGTGCCCCTCGATTCACCCACGTAACACCTATCCTCCGCGAGCTGCACTGGCTGCCTGTTGATCTCCGGGTACGCTTCAAGGTGCTACTTGTCACCTACAAAGCCCTTCATGGTATTGGATCTGGGTACTTGAGAGACCGCCTACTGCCAATTACCTCCTCTAGACCAATAAGATCCCATAGATTAGGCCTCCTCCGAATTCCATCAGCCGGCCAATGTCGACTGGCAACTACCCGGAGGAGAGCCTTCTCGGTGGCTGCTCCGACCCTCTGGAACGAACTCCCCGTGGAGATTCGTACCCTCACCACCCTCCAGGCCTTCCGCATAGCTCTTAAAAGCTGGCTGTTCCAACAGGCCTGGGGCTAAAGACTTGTAACCCCACTCGAATGGTATGACTGTTGTGTTTTTAACGATGTATGGTTTCTATGTTTGTAACTTGTCTGTCTTTCCCCTCCCTCCAATTGTGAGCCGCCCTGAGTCCCCCCAGGGAAAAGGGCGGCATACAAATAAAGTATATTAAAAAAAAATTCTGTCTCCATGCTTTTCAGAAAGGCCCTGAAGTTCTGTTAGATCTTTAATAAAGTTTAGAAAATAAGGATAACATCTATCTACTGCTCTGATTCCACATAATTCCAATGTAGTTTTAGTATCACTTGCTGGATCAGAATCTGCAAAAGTATTAGATGGAACCCAATTCCACCAAAACGTCTCTATGATTTCATTGGTTTGTTATAAGTGTAAATGGCTTGTGACTACAGGTAGTTCTTGATTTACAACCAGTCCCTTAGTGGCCATTTGAAGTTCTGGAAGACTCTCTCCAATACTACTTATGGTCTGCTTTTGAAGTTCGGATGTCCCCCTTCTCCGTGGTCATCTGATCACATTTTGGACAGTCGGCAACCAGCCCATATTTACAGCCATTTACAGTGCTTACAGTGATGTGATCACTTTGTACAACAATTTTACTGGAAATTTAGTGACAGTAACATTTGCTTAATGACCGCTGTGAGAAAGGTTGTAAAATTGGGTCTAGTGCAGTGGTGATCTGCTTTATGAACTTTATGACTTACCATTGTAATTGTTCAATTACTGTTGTAATTCGAGTACTGCCTATATTCAATCAATCTGCAACTTCTGTATTTTCTGAGTATGAATCTTGTTGGATTAAGTGTCTGTTGCACCCAGAAGCATATATTGTTAGAATATTTCCTCAGCAGCTAACCATGATAATTTTTTGTACATAAAGCATGGCATTTATATATTGAAATCAGCATATAAGTTTCACTATTTACCAATTTGCCGCCTTAATGATATCCATGTAAGAGCTTGAAATATGAAGGTGCCGCTTTAATGAATGGGCTGATTAAAATAGAATAGATTTAATGCAATTCTTAAAAATGCTTATACAAAGTAAGGATACTTCTGAACCATTTCTGAAGCATGCACAGCTGTAAGATGAGTATTCAATTGTTCTCTAAACTCTACATTCAACATCCTTTCTTAAACTGGTGTCTCTAGCTGTGATGGAATGAAACATTTCAATCAGGGATTCTTGGAATTGAAATTCCCAATTGCAGAGTGACAGAATAGAGAAAGATTGAAATAATGTATTAATATACATTATATTATTAACAATTAAATGATCTGCATTTTCCCACCAATCTGGAAGAAATGTTAATTCCATTTTATATTGCAGGGCAAAAAATGCTTGGCAGCTACTAACAGCTTGATTATATTATTAATTATCACATAGTTCTGTCTCCAATGATGTGTCTTAAAGCAAAACTCTTTAAGAAGTTGAAAATTAAATGACCCCAGTCCTGTAAAATATTTGATTAACACTTTTTATTTTATGCATTATGGATTACTGCACTGAAGCAAGATACAATTTTAAATGGACAAAAGCTTTTGCAGGTTTGTTTCACAGTGTTTATGATATTTTTTATTCAAGATGACACTTTAAAGTTGCAACTATAAATTAAATTTGTTTCCAGTTAAAATTTGCTGTCAAAAGCCTATTGCTTATCTTTTTTTAATACTGTGGTCTCTTTTATGACTACAGATAGGTGTAACTTAATAAAATTCTAATTGTTCCAACTTAAACAACTATAGGTTAATTCTCTACTGCATTTCCATCTTTTACATTATTTTATTTAAAATCTTCCAAAGCTATATCTCATAACTGAATTGTATCCCCTTCTGTGAGTTTTTAATTGAACATTTTACAGTAATGGAAGCTGCAGTTCTTATTTAAACTTACTCATGAATGAATTCCATTGAGCATAATATGACTTAGAATGGATAGGAATTCATTGTGCTAAGAAAGTGTTAAAATATTTTCTCTTTTTTTATGCTGTCACACTGAACAATAAAAATATGTGCCTGTAATAGATAATGAAAACAACTAATATAAAAATTGCCTGACAGTTGACTTTAGCTAAACAAAAATATTTTTATTAAAATATTTTTCCTATTTAGAGGTTTGCTCAATAAACTTCAAGACTTCTTGAACTAACAAAAATATAACTTGAACATGAATTTTATATTTTAGTTTAATAGACCTGCATTTATTTTTTTATATCATAGATGTTTGATTGTATATATTGTGACTAAGCTATAAAGTGGTTTGTTTTGTTTTGGGTTAATGTGTTATATCAGTTCAGCCACTTGAATACATAATATTTTATTCAAAAAATATTATTACATCATGTCCTAATGTCATAACTGAATTCACTTACAGTTTAGGTCATTCTATCTAAACCATAGTCTTAAAAATCTATGAGTTAAACTCATTGTGCTTAGTGCAATATGTGAATAAAAATAAAAATAAACAGCACTAGACCCACTATAAAAAGATCTGAGCTCAGTCTTGTACTGGGGAGAAAAGAAGAAGTAATTGTGATTTTTTTTAAAAAATAGTCTAAAAGGATTAAATCATGTCCTAGTTTGAATCCTTTGAAAATTGTCATTTGTATATTGCCATCTTAATGTGCTGCAAATGCCACATTCACATGTTAATCAGAACCATTTGCAGATAATTAAGAGCCCATGAATCTGTTCTTCTTATTTCAGAAACTTCAGAATTGCTCAAAAGTTTGAAGGAATACACTAATGGCAACCCTCAAATCCTCTACTAATCCAAATTAACATTTTTAAATTTTGCAAACGAAGAATTCTGAAGTGGTTATATACAAGCTTTTCAACTTATTTATTTTAGAAGAATTAATTATTTGTGCTGTTGACAATTAAACACATATAAAATAAAGACTGTCTTAAAGCAGATATTGTGATATCTGAACCATGTTGCAACTGAGGCTGTCCAGCGAACCAGGCTTAAAGAAACTATGGTTTAGTGTGGAACTTAGTCTAGTCATAGATTAAGTCCCTTTCTGACCCTGTATATCAGGGTCACTATCAAAGTAGTAACTTCTTGTTGCAATTCAAAGCCATGTAAATGACATCAGATTGTGGAAGGGTGGTTTTTTTTCTTTATGGGAAGCAGCAGGGCAAAATAATTGATTTGATTTTTGTCCATTAATTAATTGTAATTTATTAATGTTTTACATTGGAAGTTTTTTATTAGTAAAACCAGTCAAGAAACCACTAAGTGTTTTTGGACAATTGTCACTGTATCTTAAGCCAACTTCAGAAATTCCAGTCTGGAGTGATAGTAGATCTGGATCATGTATTAAAATTATTAAAATATCTGATTTTCCTGCTGCTTGTCCTCCCTGTCCTGTAGGTAAGATAATCCTCAGTGCTTGGCTCCTATGTGGATCAGTCTACCAAGGGCCTACTTTTTCTATTTAGGTTCTTCCCTCCTAACTAGTCTCTGTGCTTTTCTTTTGCTTCTCCAGATAGATGCATCTATGGATGCCTCCCCATTGCCACACATATCCTTTGACTCTTTCCTGTTCCTTTTTTTTCTTTATGGTACCATAGTAGCTAGGATGCTATAATAATTACAACATCAGGAGATAGATCATTCCTTTGCTCCTCTATAGATCCATGGGAATTTTTAAGTAAAGTTTCAACTCATAGTTCAGCTTCACATTAACAAACACACCTGAAAAAGATTTAGAAAAAGTGTTTCAAACCTTGAACAGGCACATCACCCTCATAGAGGGACTCTCAGAGGGCACTCACAGAGGCTGCAGTTTTAGGTTTCTTAAATTCAGCATTTTAAATTAAAATTATTATTTTCTTTTTTTAACTCTGTGGGTGGGAAGGTATTAAAGGGATGGATAGGGGTTATTCCCCCTCCCAAGCAATCTGAAAACAATATTGCCAAATTTCAGTGTCTTATCATTAAATTTTCATTCTCAAAATCCCTAAAAATCATCACAATGTACAATAACTGCTAAATTAAATTAATCTATTTTAAATTTTGCCAACTGAAAATGTGAATGGTTAATTGAGCAATAAATTGTACACTTAATGCCATTTAAAACATAAAAACACCTCCTCCCCCCTTTTTTCACACATAACAAGTATACTCAGTCATCCATACCATGGATACATCCAATCCAATTGACAGCTAAAACAATTGGGAGCAGGTAGATCGAGTTCAAAGACAAAGTGGAGAATCCAGAAAGATGACATTTGTGGTGGAAGCAAAAGCTCTATAAAACACCAAGAGACCATCTTGGAGACCATTGAGAGATTTTGTCAAGGGTTTTAGTTTAAATCAATTCATCCATTTTATCTGTTTTGAACATAATAAATATGTGGCTAAAGATGTCATAAATGGTTAAAGTTGCCTGGAAATCTTCAGGGTGTCAACTGACAGTGTTTTTAGGTATAGGAAGATTAGCATGCCAATTTCACCATGATTTGAAGAAAATAAAATCCTAAAAACAAAAGAAATGGACTTCACAATATTCCAGGGAATAAAAAGATCATGAGAGTGAAGCTGAGTTGAAGCAGGGTAACTCAAAATCAATATTTTGCTTTTAAACTCTTAAGGGGAGGCCCATGAGGGATACATTCATTTTGTCCTTATTTCTTTATTATCCTCTGAGGATTGGCTGAAAAGTGTCAGAAATGTTCCATACTTAGAGGCAGCTATTCCTTTCTATCAAGCCAAGTGCTCAACCATTTTGTTGGTATTTCAAACATCCTACACCATATCCAACAAGAGGGTTATGCAGAAAATACTATCAGGTGTGTGTATTCACATGCACACATGTATACACATACATACACCACCAACAGATGGTGCTAGCCCCTGTTCTTTCATTTTATAGCAATAGCAATAGCAGTAGACTTATATACCGCTTCATAGGCCTTTCAGGCCTCTCTAAGCGGTTTACAGAGAGTCAGCATATTGCCCCCAACAATCTGGGTCCTCATTTTACCCACCTCGGAAGGATGGAAGGCTGAGTCAACCCTGAGCCGGTGAGATTTGAACCGCTGACCTGCTGATCTAGCAGTAGCCTGCAGTGCTGCATTTAACCACTGCGCCACCTTGGCTCTTATTTTATTTAGTAGGAAGTTGCCATGAAGAAAAGTTAAAGTGTATATTGCTTGTGTGACTGAATTTTTGGCTGCCAAAAGTATCCCTCCAATGTAAATTTATCCTTGATGACTGTGTTTACTTGGTTAACATTGGGCCAAAAAGTGTAAACATAATGAATCCTAAATGGCTGATTTATGTGATGAAGAATTAAATGAATGAAATGTCGCAGCAAGTGAGTTTCACGCAAGAAACTTTGATGAGCTGATGAAGGATGATCTGTTGGTCACTCAAAGAAAACCTACTGTCAGGCCTGGCATTCACAGGAAGAAATGTAAACATCATGAATCTCTTCAGTAGTGAAAGGTTAATACAAGATGGTTCCTTGCATGCTGATGGCAAAAACTGAAATTATTGTACTATTTAAAAATAAAGATGAGAGATTTCTTACAGCACCATGGTAGCCAAATGAAACAGGCTCATTTTTATGACCCAGGAATGTATAATTAATCCATGGAATATCCATGAAAAACAAAGTAAAAATTCAAAGTCCAGTTTTCAATAGAAAAACTCATGCAGACAGGGTTTTTGTTTTTGAAATACAGATGATGCAGTTTACATGGACTTCTTGTTCTTGACAACACTATCAACTGAGAGTGCTATATTACATCATTTAAACTTAGAAAAAAAATTGAAGCACAGTTCAGGATCACAAGAAGGAACTTTTCCTGTAGCAAGACAGTGAGCACGATATCACTTAAGCCACTAAAAAAGAAATTGCACAGTCAGATCTCATTGTCATATCATTGTTTACCATATCATCCAGACTTGGTGCTATGTAAATTCCATTTTCCCCAAAATTGAAGAAAGACCTTCATTGGCATGGTTAGGCTCAATTCAGGAATACCACAAATACCACAATTCACATTTTTTGTGGAACATCATATTTCTTTTGGCCTGGTTCCACTAATTCTGAAAAACCACTGTCTCACCATGTACACCAAGCACATGCAAGTATAAAAGTGAATTGATGCATGTGTAAAGGAAGGCATCTGTCAACAATATCTTAACAATGATGTTTAACAATTAAAAAAAATCTATATGGAGTGATTCTTAAGTATGCTTTCTGTTTAAGAAAACAACAACGCCTTGTTACATCAACCTGAGATCAACTTGGGAAAACATTTATTTTTTCCTAAGAGTGCAATCTAGCTTCTGCTTAACATCTGTAGTATTTTCCTCAGCTGACTAGGCAAAAATATCTTGTTAACATAGTGTGATTATTTAACTCACAGGGTCTAACCAACACAATGTGGATGTTAGAAATCTGTGCAAATTTGTTCTTCGTGGAGAGGTCATCTGAGTGTGAGACTGTAGATTGGATATCAGATCAATCCATTGATCATGAAAGTAGGCATTTTGTATGAAGTGATACTATTGTTAAACTGGTTTTCAGAGAATTTATTTAGACAGATACAAAGTTGATTATTTGATAACATTTTTACAAATTATGCTCTTTGTGTATTAATGGGAGTGAAGATTGATTTTTTTAAAAAAACAAGTAATTAAAATTCAATGATTTTTACCCTTTTTAACTGTGAAGACACTACAAGAAACACGGGGCTGCTATCTGTCTTGTTCATTTTTACAGTTTTTAATATTTTTAATGTCAAAGTAGTGTCACAGTTGCAATAATAAATATGGAAAAATACAAAATTAAAATGTGAATAAAGTAGAGCATAAGAATAATAAGTGGAAAGGTTTAAATAATACATCAACGTGTACTACTGCAGCTGACAACTACAGGGAAAGCACTGGTGAATAAATAAACCCACATTCATTTTTCAATACATAACTTGGAGGTGAGGGGGCTGGGGAAGTTGCTTAATTTGCATTGAAAGTTCATTCCTCTGGGAGATAAGAGCAGTATAAGCATCTTCCTTATGGATTAGATTAGATGTGATCAACATTTCTGGAGAAATAATGCATTTGACCATAGCATGTTCGTGGGAGGACCAGTGCAAATACATTTGTACACTCACATTATGTATGCGTGCGCGCGCGCGCGCGCACACACACACACACACACACACACACTCTTAATATCTCATTGAAAAATTACAAGTAGTGGGAGAAACCTCTGAAGGGGTTCTGGGGCTTCACTGAAATTTTGGCTGGATTTTTATTCTCCTTGTCATGCACTTAGACAGTCAGAGCTTTTATTTCCCACAAGCTATCTATGCCAAGTCTCCAAGCAGTGTTTGATGGCCACAACTTCAGATAAGTATTTGCAAGGTTATTTATTTTAATGGAAAAATAACATTCTTACATGCTCACTAATATGCTTGCTAATATTTTAATTGTCACCATGTTAATAGGAAAGAGTGTTTGTCAACAGCTGCAAAGTAAAATTGTTTAATTTCCCAAGAGAGAACGTATGCCTGGAGATTTTACCCTATGAGGATATTTATTATTAGCATTTCATACAGGATCTGTATCTGAATGAATCTGCCATGACAATGATCAATAAGACAGTAATGAAAAGGCCATTCAGGAGATTCCCAAAAGGCATTTGTGGCTATTTCTATGGAAGCCAGTTAATTCATTTCCTGAGTGTTCATGCCATCCATTACTTATTTATTACATTCCTGGGCAAAGAATCCTCCCACTTCAGTCTTTAAAGCAAACTTTCAAATAGCAGTAGACTCACATTTGCACAAAAAATCCAAAATTTTCATAATGTTTGGCAAAAATTAAAGCATAAAGCAACAACAACCAATAAGTTCAGCATATAAAACCATTCTGTTCAATTACACTTTAAGTAATTCTGGGCCAGAATCTATTTTTTTTTTAATTTCCTGAAATGATTAATACGTTCTTTCTATTGCTTTACCTCATACTTGGTGTGTCAGAATTTCTTTAGAGTTCCTTTCAGTAACATTTTTGAACATACTAACTGGATAAAGGCTTCCCAGAATCTTAGTTATATAAATAAAGGTAGCATCTCAGTCTGAAAGGCTGAGTCTTTTCTTGCTCATTCCCAACTCTTAAGCAAAAAATGTGAAAAATAAGCCCCAGCCTCTCTTTTTCAAAAATAACAAATAGCATTGTAAGTTTTATTTTATTAGTTATTTTATGGGTTTTAAAAGAAAGGTAGAACAAAATCAGAGATAATAGCACACCAGGTTTTGCAGAAATTGCTTCAGAGTTTCTTATATTACTTTTCTAAAACAATCAACTGGTTCAGAGCATTTTTGCATATTGTCCAAGTTCCAAGTAAACCTTCTGTCAGTACAATTTGGTTAAATATAAGTGAGGAAAAAGTGAAACTCTGCTGCAAGGATAAAAGACAAAGGAGACAAATACACAGCTACATTGCTTACAGATTTAAGAAATAATGGAAAAACAATTTGAAAAGGATTTTTTTTAAAAATCACCAAGCTATTTTGTGAAAGGTGCAAATGGACCTGGGAAAAGGGCAACTTGAAAACAAGTATAGCTAGAAAAGTTAAAATTAAATAAAACAAAAATGTGTGAAATGGAAAGTTTGATAAAGAAAGTAGTTAATTGAAGATAGCTTGCTTCAGAAGTTGTGAGTGCTCAAACACTAGAGGTTTTTAAGAAGAGAGTCAAGAACCATTTCGTTTGATATGGTATAAGGTTTCCTGCCTGAGCAGGGAGTTGGATTAGAAAACCTCCAAGACTGCTTACAACTCTATTATTATGTTATAAAGTAACAATTGGAATAAGGACATTTAACTGAATTAATTTTATTATATAATAAACAAATTTATATAGCTGTCGAATTCACACATAGGGGCAGCTTATAACATTTAAAAATTTAAAAGATCCATCATACAATTAAAAACATGTTAAAAAACCTCTATTATCTCACCCCACCTCATAGCAGCAACGACACAATTAGATTAGCCACTTGATTGGTTCTGTTTCCATTTGTGGTCCCAGGCCTGCTGACAAAGCCACATTTTTAGGAGCTTTCAGAAAAGGAGCAGGATGTTGGGGGGAAATGATATTTCATAACAAAGGGATCACCACTGAGAAGTCCCTTTTAATAGTTCCACCAGAGGCAATCCTTAATCAATTAGACTCATAGCATGCCTTGCCTTCCACTATGGGTAGATGTAATAGGAGAGAGATGGTCCTTCAAATAACCAGTTGCTAAGAGCACCATTACACAGTGAATTACACCATAAGAAGAAGTGAGTGAATATACAGTATATAACTCTCTCTTTTCCTACTCTTTCTCCTGATCTTATTAAAACTTATCTGTTTCCAAATCTAGCCCTGTCAAGTGATTTTACTTTAACAAATTTGTTTGTCCCATTTTTGAGACACTCAGTGGCCTAAAATTCTAGTTATGTATTGCAGGTTGAGTTAAATGAACGATTTTCAGTCAGGAATAGATGTCATAATCTGTCTCACCTGAATTAAAAATCAGCCCAATTCCCTCACATTTCACACTTGAGGAAAGATTGAGATTTATGCCTTGTATCATCCTAGTTCTAGACTTTTATCATTATATGGCTTATAGTAGTATTGGTTTTTTAATTACATGTCTCTTCTTGATTATCCAGAATTTCAAATCAAAAGATGGGAAACATTTTCTAATAAAGAAGAATATTTGTACCTTAGGGTTGACACACAATATTTCTGATTAGTAAAGCATAGGAAACCAAGGAAGTTAAATATTTCCAAAGACAGCTGGGCAAATGGAGCAGTGGCTATGATATTGTCAACATGGGGTTAGGTTTAAGACTATGCAAAGAGTATGTTTATCAAGAATGCTCATATCAAACTATTAGAGGATTAAATGTGTGCTCAGTCCTATACATGAATTTATTAACTCCCAGAAACTAGATCTCATTAATCACTTGATACTTTATATACAACTATTACTTTCAGAATGCATCAGTATAGTTTCTGACCTCATTTTACAAACCACTTTTTTCTTATTGGACCAGTAAGCATGAAGTGAGTGGGTAAGTGTTAGAGAGAGAAAAAAAGATGCTTTTATCATTTTCGTTTTTTACATCATGCATCTATTAAAATAGGCATTTGCATGAAAGCTCAATTCTGCAATAAAGACATTCAATATGATAAATTGCAGTATATTTATGTTGAGCCATGTTTAAGCCCTATAAAAGCAAAAGTTTTCTTTAGAAATGAATGAATAAATGATAGCTATTACCACTGTTGGCTGTATAATACTTCTAGCGTATACGTTATAGGATTCCAGTGGCTAAGAAGAAAATATAATGGATGTTGTCTTTATGGATTTATATGGGTAACTGATTGGCTATATAAAGCATCTTTATATAGCCATTCAGTGCACTATGAAGATAGTATGATTCTCCTCATGTGGGAAGGAAGCAAAGGAATTATCCTGATTCAGAATAGTTGTGGTGATCTGAGATTTTCATTTGGCAGTTCTAGGAGCTGGAAAAATGTTCCATGTGCTGCGATCTTGGCATTTGCCATACTCTTTAGGGTACTAAAACTGTCAAATAAGCAAGAAGAAAAGATAAAGTAAGAAGAAAAAGAACTGGGAAAAAAGTCAGAAAAAAATCAAGATGAAAGTGAAAAAAAGAAAATATGAAAAAATATTTTCAAATTTTCTTTGACACAGATAAATAAAAAATACAACAAACTCTTACTCCAGAGTTAATAATAGTCAATATTATTTTCTAATCCTCTATAATTTTACTCATCAAATCCCCAAATCAAAATTTCATTTCATTTCTTTGTTTCTCGCAAAATGTCTAAAGATTGTTTCCAAGTAAAAATAAAATTGGTCACAATCTTTTTATCAAAGCTGTCAATTTCACCATTTCTGCCAATTCCATCAACCTCACCATCCATTTTTCCACTGTAGATATTTGTGAGTCCTTCCATCTTTGTGCATATATCCATTAACCCTAAAAGAAAAAAAGCAAGTTTATTATTATTATTATTATTATTATTATTATTATTATTTATTTATTTATTTATTTATTTATTTATTTGTCTTGTATGCCGCCCACTCCCGGAGGACTCCGGGCGGCTCACAAAAGACAAGGGAAAGTGGGGAACGAGACAAAGACAACATACTAAAAACAAAACCAACATTCACAATTTCCGTGAAGGTAGATGTTTCTCAGCTCCCCCCAGCCTGCTGGAACAGCCAGGACTTGGTGGCTTTGCGGAAGGCCGGGAGGGTAGTAAGGGTCAGGATCTCAACAGGGAGCTCGTTCCAGAGGGCCGGAGCTGCAACAGAGAAGGCCCTCCCCCAGGGAGTCGCCAGCCGACATTGGCTGGCAGATGGAATCTGGAAGAGACCCAACCTGTGCGATCTAATTGGTCTGAGAGAGGTAATCAGCACGAGGCGGTCTCTCAGGTACCCAGGTCTGATGCCATGTAGGGCTTTATAGGTAGTGATCAGCACCTTGAAGTGGATTTGGAGACTAATAGGTAGCCAGTGCAGCTCGCGGAGGATAGGTGTAACGTGGGTGTAACTTGGTGCACCCACAATTGCTCGCGCGGCTGCATTCTGGACTAATTGGAGTCTTCAAACACTCTTCAAAGGCAGCCCCATGTAGAGCGCATTACAATAATCCAGTCTTGAGGTCACAAGGGCGTGAGTGATTGTCTGAAGGGCCTCCCGATCCAGGTAGGGTCGCAATTGGTGCACCAGGCGGACCTGGGCAAAGGTCCCCCTGGTCACAGCCGACAGATGGTGTTCTAGAGTCAGCTGTGGGTCCAGGAGGACTCCCAAATTGCAAACCCTCTCTGAGGGGCGTATAATTTCGCCCCCCAGCCTGAGAGATGGAACAGTTGGACAATCTTTGGGAGGGAACATCAGAAGCCATTGTACATTTGTTTTTTAAATCTTCTGAAATATATACATATACATATGCATATACACATGAATGATTCCAATATTTCTAACATATCTACTAAACATGAAAATATCGATCTTCATTTGCATTTTCAACAAAAGTTTAAATTCTACTACACATTTGAAACAATTTTATTTGATATCAAATACTAATGGTACATATTTCAGAAAAGTTTACTTTAAAATTCTCTCATTGATCCAAATGTATTCTCTTTAATTTTCAGTAAAAGTTTGTACATTTTAGTAATAATATTACCATCATTTGTGCACAATTCCACATCAAAGTCAGTCTTACCGTTTTCAAAGTTATAATTCATCTTATCAAATTGAAACATTTATACTTGCTGAGAATAAGAAAACCAAGGACATATATAACCTCCCTATTCCATGTTTTCTTTTGTTTTTAACTTAATTTCTCTGCAAAAAAAGTGTATCAACATAAATTAACCATTATTGTTTAATTCTGTCCTAAAAAATAGGTTCTTGGGATGACAACCATAAGGGATTTAGGAGACAATCTTGCTTTGTATCTATTCAAAATTCTCAATATGGCATGTTTTTAAAATCTACATTAACCTTATTATGCCGCAAATAGCTATGCCAATCAAATTTGAAATCATATTCGTCCATTCTAATAACTTATTTCTCAAAGTCACCCACTCCATTCATACCAAACCAAAAGGTGCAGAATGGAATGGAATAGAATAACAGAGTTGGAAGGGACCTTGGAGTTGTTCTAGTCCAACCCTTTGGTCAGGCAGGAAATCCTACACCATTTCAAACAAATAGTTGCTTAATCTTTTCTTAAAAACTTCCAGTGTTGGAGCATTCACAACTTTTGGAGGGAAGTTGTTCTACTGATTTATTGTTCTACCAAGAAATTTCATCTTAGGTCTAGGTTGCTTTTCTCCTTGATTAGTTTCCATCCATTGCTTCTTGTCCTGCTCTCGGGTGCTTTAAAGAATAGCTTGACTCCCTCTTCTTTGTGGCAATATTTGAGATATTGCTATCATGTCACTCGAGTCATTCTTTTCATTAAACTAGACATACCCAATCCCAGTAATCTTTCTTTTTATGTTTTAACTTCCAGTTCCCTAATCATTTTTGTTGCTCTTCTCTGCACTCTTTCTAGATTGTCAACATCTTTTTTCAATTGTGGCAACCTAAACCTAGATGCAGTATTCCAAGTGTGGACTTACCAAGGCATTCTAAAGTGGTATTAACACTTTACATCATCAATATAGAAATATCAAATCTAATATGATAATCTGATAATATAATATGATCAAATATTATATTAAATATAACAATCCTAACCCCCCTCTTTCTTAAGCATCCTGCAGCAATGTATATTTAATTAAATTGTCTTGCCAGACAAATTCAGTGATATCTTTTTGCCATTGCTTAAATGGTACATCAATATCAGTGTAGATATTATCTGAAATAGAAATAATATTCTAGACAAAACATTCGTCTTGGTCACATAAATTCTTCCCAACAATGGCAATTGTTATTCTTCCCATTTCAATATATATTTTTAAAACTTCATTCCATACCTTAACAAGGTTATTTTGAAAAAAAATACAATTCATATTATCTAAAGTACATCCATATATTTAACTCTTTTCTCAATTTCAAAACCATATTTTTTCATTAAATCTTCTTAATATTATGTATTCATATTTTTATCAACCTCTTTTTTGTTTATTAATCCTAGTGTGTCAGTCCTCCAATTTTTTAATCAAAACTTCTATCCCTTCCAAAATCATCCATAAAAACTATCAATTTATTAGTCTCTTTCTAAATGTTTTAACCTATTATCTTCTGATCTTGTCTGATGTCTCTATTCAAAACTTCAAAATAAACAACAAAGAAGACAAAAACAATCTTGTCTTGTCCCCCTCTGGATATCACATAATTGAGTTAGATCACTGTCAACTAGAATAATCAAGATGTGTACATTGACTTGAATCATTGAATAAAATATCTTACTGAATTTTAAACAAAGAAGCCCAATTCAGATTATCAAAAGCTTTCTCTGCATATAAAAATATTAAAGTGGCTTTCTTTTTCTTATGCTGTGGTAAATATTCTACTACATTTTATACAGTTTTCAAACTTTTTTAAAACCGTCTTTTAGATAAAAAATCTACACTGATCATCATAAATATAAAATCTTGCAGTTTCTTTTTTAACCTATTAGCCAAAATTAACACAAACATTTTATAATTATTATTTAATAAGAAAAAATTTCCATAATTCTTAGTAGAAGTTAAATCTTGCCCTTTCCTTCCTGCAATATTGGTCTCATTTTGTGATTTTACCATTACATCTTCCTATAAAACAGAACTTATTACTTTCTAAAATGTTGCAGAAATTGATCCAAACATTTATAATCACAACCTGATAATCCAGAAGAAGGTGCCTTCCTTCTGTTATTTTAATTTCTTTTAATGGATTCAAATATCTTCATAATAGTTAGCAAGTTATTCATAATTTGTCACTGGGATTGTAAGAGTTTGGTAGACACTGTTTTTTTAATATTCTCCCCAATCTTTTCCAAGAAAACACCTTACCTTTTATAGAAACTGGAATAAGTCATTAAAAAGTGTTCTGTATCCTTGCAGTATCCATTAATAGATTATCCCTTACTGAATTTTCCATACAATTTTCTTTTCTTTTTGGCTTAAATTTTTATTTTATTGAAAAGATTAAAATGCAAAAGAAAAAAATTAACAAAGACAAAGAAAAACAAGAACATTAAATGTGAATTTAAAAGAATTTTCAATATAATTTTTTCCTTCTTTTCTTAATTTATAAGCCCACTATTGGTTTATTTGCAAACTCAAAATTAACAAAGATATTTGTAGCTGTAAATGTTTAATCTGATATATAATAGTTGAGTCTTTTTTTGTAAATCATCACTTGTTTCATTGTTGTTCTTCAACAGCATTATCTAGAACAATGATTCCATGTCTTTCCCGTGTTATAAATGTGCCCCACTTTTAATTTGAAAACAGTTCATAGTTTAACCGTATTTTAAGCAGCCTGAGTGAATGTGGATATGTTATTACTTTGAAGAAGACATTATTCTGAGATAATCATTTTCAACTCATAGCACCATTTGTGCAGTTTTCTTGTGATGCACACTTGGAAACTTTTAATGTATGTGAGCAGTAGATGGAAGCTGTATGGATGACAATGAGGAATCTCATACTAAGAACAAAATGCACTTGAGAAACAAATTACCATAATAGCATGAGAATGACCTCAGCTCAATACTTTTGCTGTCCTTCAAAACCTTTATATGGGGAAACAGAATGGAAAATTCATATTCATTGAACAAAGGAGCAAATAATTCTAATCAATACTAACCCAAAACTTGAACAGAACATGGTCATAGCAACAGCATGACTTGTATAAGCGATTCTCAAATTTGTATTAGAACTGATATTGACACAGTTGGTACCAATAATTACTGGTACTTTGACAACTATATTCAAAGGGTAAAAGAGAATAGCACAGAGTTTAAATTGTAGAGATAGCTTTTACATGTAGACCTCGACTTACAACAGTTCACTTAGTGATTGTTCAAAATTACAGTGGCACTGGACAGAGTGACTTATGATTGTTTTTCACACTTATGATCACATAATCAAAATTCAGCTGACTCATATTATTATGGTTGCAGTGTCCCAGGGTTATGTGATAAGCAAAGCCAAAGGGCAAGCCAAATACTAACTCTGTGATTCACTTAACAATGTGGCAAGAAAGGCCGCATTGTAGCAAACTTGACAACTGTCTCACTTAGCAACAGAAATTTTGCACTCATCTGTATCATAAGACAAGGACTACTGGTAGTCACTTATCTCTCCCCTCCCTCTTTCTTAAGTAATGATACATAAAATTCTACATAATATGCTGGTATCTTCTTTGAAGGGCTTTTATAAATAAAATAAATATAAAAAGACAAGTAACTTTCTCACCTAATTTACTTGCAGAACTGATAATTAAGTGTTGCTGGCTGCATCACCAGCACAAATTTGTGATACTTGATATTGTGTCTCTGCATATTTAGAGGCTAAAATCGTTTTGCTTTTTTGCTGAGTAAAAACATCCAACATGCTTTCCACCCCCAGATAATATCTTGCTCCTCTCTTCTAACTTTTCCTTCAAAAGAAAATTTTGTATTTAGGTTAAAATTCTACTATGAGATTTTTAATTTTAGATAGTTCTTATTTAAGTCTTATTAATTTTAACTGTTTTATATTTATCTTTTTACATTTTCTAAGCTTATCAGAGTCATAAATAATAAATAATTAAATTTACTTGTTTTTGCACAGCACTGTGCTTTGTGGGCAAGGAAGAAATACAACACAGCAGCAACAACAACAACACATGAATACCAAAGAAAGGTGATACAAAAAACTGTTCCAACCACGGAATCATAGCCTTGATACTACAAATGAATAAAATTCTCTTGAAGATAATCTAGCAATATTTGAATCCAATCACCATAAGAGAACTGCCTGATGTACAAATGGGATTTCATAAAGAAAGAAATATGTGTGATCATATTGCCATTCTATGTTGGATGATGGAAAAAGCAAAAGAATATCAAAAAGATCTCTACATGTGCTTCATTGACTACACAAAGGCTTTCGACTGTGTTGACCATGACAACTCTGAAACTGGCCTCAAAGAACTGTGAATATCACCATATCACATCCATCTCATTTAGTCATTGTACTCTGATTAGACAGCAAAAATGGAATATGAGGAACAAAATGGTTCAGAATTGGAAAAGGCACCCAGTAAGGTTACATCCCATCATCTATACTACTCAACATGTACATAGAAATAGTTATCAGAAATACACATTTGAAGGAATCTACCATTCGGGACAATCTAAGAGGGACGTGCTGGCTCAGTGACTAAGATGCTGAGCTTGTTGATCAGAAATTTTGGCAGTTTGGCAGTTCAAATCCCTAGTGCCACGTAACAGAGTGAGCTCCCATTACTTGTCCCAGTTTCTACCAGCCTAACCATTTGAAAGCATGTAAAAATGCAAATAGAAAAATAGCAACCATCTTTGGTGAGAAGGTAACAGCATTCTGTGCACCTTCGACATTTAGTCATGCCAGCCACATGACCATGGAGTAGTCTTTGGACAATGCTAGGTCTTTGGCTTTCAAACGGAGATGAGCACTGTCCCTCAGAGTCAGGAACGACTAGCACATATATGCGAAGGAATTTTTACCTTTACCTTTTTACCATTGAGGTTAAAATTGGCTATAGGAATATCAACAACTTCCAATATATAGATGATACAACATTGCTCATGGCAAGCAAGGAAGATCTGGACTGGCTAATTTTGAGCATGAAAGATGAAAGCAAAAAAAATTGAGCTATCTCTTACTATCAAGAAAAGGAAGATAATGATGACTGCAGAGAACACATAGTTCAGAGTGCAGATCAACAATGAGACTATCAAAACAATAAAGGAATTCATCTTCCTGGGCTCTAAAATTGACCAAGGTGATGACTGCAGGCTCAAGATTAGAAGGCATATAGCACTAAGAAGAATTGCAATGTCTGGCATGAATGACATCAGAGATATCAATCTATCAACCAATACAGATTAGTCAACACAATAAATTTTTCCAATTATTTCATGGCTACAAAACCTGGACTCTAAAAAAGGCAGATAGAAGTAGGATGGATGACTTTGAATTATAGTGCTGGAAATGACTATTATGCATCCCATGGACTGCACAAGTCACAAATAAAGAAGTCCTAGATCAAGTGTTATCAAAAATTTCACCTCAAAGCCAAGATCACCAAACAAAAATGGTCATATATTGGCAATGTCATGCAAGTGGACTCACCTGAAAAGTCAATCATGCTGGGACAGAACAGTGGAAAAAAGGAGAAGGGGTCATCCTAGTATTCATTTGCTGGACACTATTAAAAGAATACCCTTATTATGACCATGGCAGATCTGAAGGATGAGAGACAGAGGGGCATGCTGATCCATAGAGTAAGATCAGACATGACTGAATGGCTGACAATAATGACGAATATTTGCCTATCCCAGATCCTTGAGAAAGATTTGCTAGAGAAAATTGCAAATTCCAGTTTCAACATCTGGTTAGGTGTGTCCAACTATATACCATCAGTCCATTTGTCAAATACTATTTCTTGGCATTGAGAAAAGCACCATCAGTCAATTGCAAACACAGCTTTACTTGGAAAACTTGTATCTTGCAATGATAGTTTTAAGATTTTAAATATCTGCCTATTGCAGGTCCTTTGGAAGGATTCGATAGGTGGATAAAAATGTAAAATCCAATCTAAAAACCTGTCTGACTATGCAGCCATCCATAACAATTTATTTTTGATTGGTGAGTTTCCATTAATATGGAGTTTTTGTGGAACTGGCTTTATGGGAAAAAATAACTCAATCAGATGTTCCAAAATATAAGGTAAGGTTTTTGAAAAATAAGTGTTAATTCATAAAGAGGCATTTTCTTGTACTGAACTAATAAACCATGAAACTATACCAAAATGGTCTCTTTTTTATTAACAGTTATTTTATATTTAGTTCTCTGCCTTTCAATATATGTCCATGGGGAATTGGCCTGCCACTTCCCCTTTGATATTTTGCAAGCCTTATTTGCCAAGTCAGCCTTGTTAAAAAAAATGAATCATTTTAATTTTGGCTGAATTTTATTTCCTGATCAAGAGGAAGATCTGTACCTTTTCAATGATGCACCAATTCCTGTAGCACATTTCTGCAACTGAGCAATCACAATACAATAATTTTGAGTACACCATCTTTTTGTGGTATTCTTATCAATATAAGAGCTTACTTGCAATTTCATGATAATCTGTTCTACAAATCATTTCATTCTCAAAAATAATGGAGTCTCATTTTCTAGTACTATCATTGTTGTTCAAGCAATTTCTCCAGATCACACGTTGATCATGCCTAACGTGCAGTTAATAAACATTGTCTTTTGGAAGTGGATCACAGGGTATCTCAGTTCCAAATTTTGATTGTCAATAAAACATAATCAATTAGATGTGGCAAATTCCTTTCTCTCAAGTTGCAGTACTATAATAAAAAACAACAGCGTTCAACCCTGACATATTATTACTACTATTATTAATAATCATCTTTTGTAATCAAATCTCTAACAATATAATAAAGATAAAGATAAGGCAAAGATTTCCCCTGTCCAGTTGTATCTGACGGTAGGGAGCAGTGCTCCTCACCATTTCTTAGCTGAAGGAGCCAGCATTATCTGAAGACATTTCCGTAGTCATGTGGTCTGCATGACTATATGCTGAGGCACGCAAAACATGGTTACCTTCTCACCAAAGTGATACTACATTTGCATGCTTTCAAACTGCTAGGTTGGCAGGAATTGGGCAAGAATGGGAGCTCGCTCCAATGCTCAGTGCTCAGATCGCAAGCCTGGCTGTTAGGCTTTCCAGTTGATAAACTCAGCATCTTTAATTGCTAGCTATTGTGGCCCCTTCATTACTATTAATGTATTAAAAAGCAGATTGAATTATGCAAACAATTAAAATTAAAAATCACTAGGAAATAAAATAGCAGTTTAACCACAAAAGTGTGTTTTTCTTTAATGGAAAATAAGCAGAATGAAAAACAAGCTCCATGAGAGATTTACCAGTCTGATTTAGGACCTCAGTCTAGAATTATAGGAGCAAATGATTCAGTCCAGATCATCCAAGTGAACTCTATGCTCAGAAAGCAAGGTCAGAATCAGAAGGAGTTGGGGTACTCCCATCATCTAACATGAGAAAAGTAAGTTTGATTTTAACTCCCCATCCCGAGAAGAAAGAATGCAATGCATGAATTTTAAAAGATCATGAAATTAAATAAATTCTATAAAATACGTGCAGGAATTTTTAGATTTTTTAAAACAAAAAACTCCTGTTTTTGTAGATGGTTTCAATCTTATTGTTTATTTCTCATGTGATTAGGATAGCCAATGTTGTCTTCAGGATCTTTTAAAGAGCCTCACAAAAAGAATTTGTCCTCTTTTTTTTTGAAAATAGAAATTAATAGCCCAGTAAGAATGGATGGGGAAATTCAAAATACTGAAGTAAAGAGAGATCATATTTGAAATTATTAGTTTCACTGTCCTGAATGTAAAATAATGATCCATGTAATCATTTTTAAATGCTGAAATGTTCCTCTGCTAAAAAAGCTTTTGGGTGGGCTAATTGCTAGGATTGTGATAGCAATAGCACTTAGCAATAGCACTTAGACATATAGTGCTTTACAGTGCTTTACAGCCCTCTCTAAGCGCTTTACAGAGTGAGCATATTGCCCCCAACAATCTGGGTCCTCATTTTACCCACCTTGGAAGGATGGAAGGCTGAGTCAACCTTGAGCCTGGTGAGATTTGAACTGCCAAATTGCAGGTAGCCAGCAGCCAGCAGAAGTAGTGTGCAGTACTGCACTCTAACCACTGTGCCACTGTGATGATTTCAGAGTAAATCCATTCAACAGTTCCTTTCCCCATTTCCAAATCAATGATGTAAGATTGTTTGGTTCTTATCTGCATAGTCTGAAGCTCTGGACTCCCTTCATCCACCCCAGATTGGGAATGTAACTTTGTAGAACCAAGTAAGCTTAGTTCCTATCTACTTTCTCTGCATAAGTGAAAATCTGTTCCAAACTATTCTGTTTCATCTTGAATCTGGAATTCAGAAGAGCCCCAAACCAAAACTGAAAAACAAAATTAAGAGACAAATCGAAGTGCTCAGTGGAATGCACCAGAGCTCTGAAAGATCTTAGTGATTCCAGTGGCTAATTTGAATGGGTGAAACCATTTCGGGGCCAAAGGAGTTGTTTCAGTTTTGTGACTCATCATATAAGGAGAGCTGGGCATTTCCAGATGGAGTTCCTGACCATGCAAACAGCTCCTTTTGGATTTCTAACCCCATAAAATTCATGGGTTGCATGTTCGTTACCCAAATTTAAACAAAGTGGTTAAATTGAACTGTCAGATCTTCATTGAATCAATAGAGTCATCTCACATCATCCCAACAAGGATTATGACCTCAAATTCTCTCTTAACCAAACTATTTTGGAGCATATGCAACATGCCAGGATAAGATCCCAGTAGTCGCATCCCAAATTAGAGTTCCTATGTTCAGATATGTTTATCTGCTATGAGGCTTTTGCTATTAGTTTTAATTCCAAGCAACACCCCCCCCCACCCCGATGAATTTAAGTCATTTTTGTTTGATTGCAATGGAATAGGTTTTATCTCGGGGTCAGTTATTGAGTCTTTGGGCAGATTCTAAAGGATTTTTTTAAAAGTGCCATTTTTAAAACTAAGTATAACAAGTCATGTGAGCAAACATCCAGTCTTGCCTAATTTTATTCTTCATTCCTTTATTTCTTTGTAAGTCAACAAACTACAAAGCTATTATATCTCATCTCACCTGACATTTTTGAGGAAGAATATCTTTACAAATTTACTAAACTAATATAGACCTATGGTGTGTTTTTAAATGCTAAATATTATCTTAATAATATTAACACATACACACACACATACACACACACACATGGCAGCACATACAAATGATACCTGCTCAATTTTATAGACCACCATTTCTATTGTCCTAAGGCAGATTATTTAGGAATTATTTCCAAATAATGAGTCTTGTAGTCCAAAAATTCTGAAAGACTATTTTAAAACTTTCCTACCCTACAGTTGGATAAACTGGCCATACCAGAGTTTCATATATCTTTCTGTTTATGTGCTTAAATATTTAAATATTTTGACTGTATCAGCTCAAATACAGAGAATCACACTTTCTGTTTTCATTGAATTATACCATGGGAAATATTTACCCTCACTAACTTACTGTTCTTTATATACATCCAGAAAACACAATTGTTTTAGATACAACTTTTATGTGTGGCTGTTAGTTTAAGCCAAACAAATATTTACCTAGATGCTGGAAGTTTAATATTTGTAAATGTATTCTAAGAGTTTGAAACTAGTTTGCAAACTACATTTCAATCAACAAATCGTAGTTGCAGATAAAGATTTCCTTTTGGGCCATAATGTAAATAAACAAATGAGGAAAACTACAAAGGCAGATTTTAATCCAAACATTTGGAATAGAAATTTTAATTTGGAATCTACATTATGATTATAGCAAACCACAGTTTGCCATGATATGTAAACTAAGCCACTTTGGCTGAAATTTTATTTTATTTTATTTATTCCATTATATAACCACTATCTTTGTGATTTGGGGTAATTTAAAATTAAACATAAATAATACAAAAATAAACAACCCAGTACAAACTGTACAAACATTAAAAGTACTAATGGAAATGGTACATAGGATCAATTACTTGGTGTTAAATTTATTGCAGATGTTCATTCACTATTGCAATTGATGGTTTCAAAATATTTATTCTTCTATCCAAGGAATAATAATTCAAAAGCACTGGGCTATTTATCAAATATAAGCTCATTAATTAAAAATTGTATAAAACATTTTATTACAGTAAATTCTGGACATAAACATTTGTTTTATGAACGAATACAGCTATAGTCAGAGATCTCTGAATTATCTCCCAGTTCCTGGAATGAACCAAGCATCGAGGTTCCCACCACTTTTTCTACTTTACCATCTTATAAGAAGATCACCAAATAGATGACATTTATCATAACAGGTTGATCCATTCAGTTGACAATTAGAAATCCCCTACAGCTGGCACTGGGGCCTGGTATTTATTTGTACTGTTCAGATTGTGTGTTTCTGCAATGCTTTGTTTCCATTGGTGGAAACCAAAGGTCAACATCTAAATATACTTCAACAATATTTACCTCAATAATGGTATCTTCATAGCAGATTGAAAAAGACTTTGGTTTCTAGACTTCATTGCTAGTGGAGTGTTAAAAGTTGGTAAAGGTAATATACATGACTTGGGCTAAATTGAAATCCTTGCAAATATCAATGTTATATCATACAACCATGAATCATACCAAGAGCCTAGGGTGATAAAGGGAAAAACAGAGGAGATTAATCTCACACAGGATGTATATGTCTCCAAAGCTGGTTAGAACTACATTTTACTGCATTTGTGATCCATTTTACTTTCGGTTGTATTATCTTCCCATCTACATTTAGTCATCAATAGTCAAAAGCCAGCATGGGTTTGTCAAAAACAGATCGTGCCAGACTAACCTTATTGCATTCTTTGACAAAGGGACAAAATTAGTGGACCAAAGGCATGCCGTCGATATAGTTTACTTGGACTTCAGTAAGGCATTTGATAAGGTAGACCATAACCTACTACTAGATAAAATAGAAGAATGTGGGTTAGACAGCATCGCCACCAGAAATCTTATTTCTAGGGCCTATGGACCTAAACATATATAGTAGAAATAACCTAAATTGTCTTGTAGTGATCAGCCTACTATTTCTCATCCAGCAGCTGCTAAGATATTTTTGGAATAGTTGGTAGTATATTAAAGGGTAAGCATGCGTCAGAATAGTTTTACCAATTGTTTATCTTGGTCAGATTTGTGCAGTGCATATATTGTAGCTTGAAGGTTATCACTTTTGGTTTAAGATTAAGTCAAGGCAATTTTGGCATATTGAATAAGCCATGGTTAGGTATATGGTGGTATAGCATAGTATCTGATCCATTGCCTATTTCATACCAAACCATTGAGCAAAAAAACCAGTTAGCAAAGAATACATAATACAACTGAGTCTGCTCATCTGCATTTAGTCATCAAGATGTAATTTCTAGGCTGAAATGAAACAGACATATAGCTTCATGACCCTGCTATAGTGAAGTGTATTCTACTTAAATGATCAAAGTAATTTCCAGAATAATATACAGTATATGCATATAAATCAGTATGTTTTGTGTATATATGCATTTCTTTTTCTTTCGCACAATGAACACATCTATATCGTATATGACTTCCTATTACCATAGAAAGTTTCCTAGGAACCTTCTTTTTACACTATGATTTAAATTATTTTTTCTCTTCTTTCTGATCTCTTTGAAGTTCTTCATATTAGATCCTCATCAAATTTGCATAGATGAGGATCTAATATGCCCATAAATGTTTCTGTTTATATGATAGATGTTTATATGATAGATTCTGTTTATATGATAGATTCTCATAATTCCTCAGGTAAGTAGAACTTTCCTCTGCAGTCAAGGCCAGATCACTTATTTGCTTCTCTTACCATATCTATACCCCCAAAGCAGACAAGATAACATTGCCTTATTTAACATGCTGAGATATTGTAGTGCTAAATTAGACAAACAAGGGATCAAGCAGAGCTAATGTAGATAAAGGCTGCACCAGCAGTCTGGATGTGGAGGGAGACTTACTGATGTGGATTTGATACTCAAAATACTACTTTGAGTCTAGCTGAGTCAATGATAAAAAAAATTAGGAACTCCCTGGTGTATATGTGTGTAATCTTTATTATTATAATAAAATCATAGCATTCTTTCATCAACATGTGAGAAAGTTTATATTGCTTTCCTAACTTTCCAACAGGCATCCACAACATGATTGTCATTGTATGATTGGTTATTGCCAGTAGTTTCAATTAAGACGACTTCATTTCAGTAAAATCCCTGTCCAATGGCTGTAACACATATGGCCTCCACCCACTATTTCTATATCTTATGTGCCAAGGGGAATATGTCACATTTGAATTCCCATACAGAACTTCTAACTATAAAAACTGTTAAAACAATTTACTTTTTTACATCATGATTCCCTTCAGTGATTGTGAGTTGTCCAAAAGCTGGATAGTAACCAGAATGTTGCAAGTGAGCCATTTCTAATTATAGAAATTGACCTACTGCAATGCGCTCTACATGGGGCAGCCCTTGAAGAGTGTTCGGAGACTCCAGCTGGAGTGCAGCTGGAGAATGCAGCCACGCGAGCGATTGTGGGTGCAGCTGGAGTGCAGCTGGAGAATGCAGCCACGCGAGCGATTGTGGGTGGACCCCGGTACACCCACGTTACACTTATCCTCCGCGAGCTGCACTGGCTACCTATTGGTCTCCGGATACGCTTCAGGGTGCTAGTTATTACTTATAAAGCCCTACATGGTATTGGACCTGGGTACTTGAGAGACCGCCTTCTGCCAATTACCTCCCACAGACCCATTCGATCCCACAGATTAGGCCTCCTACATATTCCATCTGCCGGCCAATGTCGGCTGGCGACTACTCGGAGGAGGGCCTTCTCTGTGGCTGCTCCGGCCCTTTGGAATGAGCTCCCCGTGGAGATTTGGACCCTCTCCACCCTTCGGGCCTTCTGGACAGCCGTGAAGACCTGGCTGTCCCAGCAAGCCTGGGGTTGAGGTTCCCCCCTACTCGAATTTGCTGTGTCTGTTGTGCTTTTAAATTGTTTGTATTGTCCGATTGTTTTTGTCTTACATTTTGTAATTTCCCCTCCCTTGGCTTTTGTTCAGCCGCCCTGAGTCCCTTCGGGGAAATAGGGCGGCCTACAAATTGAATAAACTCCAACTCCAAACTCCACCTCTTATAACTTAAATTGTATAGGGACAATGGAACCTTTCCAAAAGTGCCATTGAGAACTTTCAAGTATGGATGTAAAATACTATAGAATTTAGCACACATATGCTCAGCTCCAAAAAGTAGAAGAATATTGTTATAAGGCCCCAAAACAACTGTATTATGACATATTATTCCTTTTGCAATTTGACTGGGGACCTGCAGCTATGTTTTGTTATTCTGTCTTTTCAGCCAGCTTAATTATTGGCCATTTCAATTAAGAAGGATACAAACTGAGTGTAACATAGTTGGAGAAAGATGGGCCAGGAGATTAAATTGGGTCTGTTCCTTGGTCTGTCTAAACTTATTATTTGGATATTTTTGGGTTATATTTTTGTGTTATAATTTGGATGCAGATATAATCTAAGATGCAACCTACATACAGTCGGTGGCATCATAGGTTCCAACACCTTAGATAGAAGGTTAGGTTTCTTATCTTCTTTTGTTTGATCAGGACTTTTTTTCTTTAAAAAAAAACCACTTTCATTTATATCTGTTTTTATAGTATAGTCCTATCAGGTAATCAGACATTCACCTCAAGATTTCTTTTTAAAAATGTAGAAATAATGAAGAATAATTTAGGTGAACAAATATGTATTTTCAGGTGAAGGAAGATGGAAAGTTGAATAGTATCCCAATATATTGGTTTAGGATTCTCAAACTATCACCTTCATATGTTCCGAAACAACATAATCCAGAATTCCTATCTACTCTGACAAAATTCTTTCTGAGAATTATAGGTTTTATTATTCTACTATGTAGCACGATAGAAGACACCTAAATCTTTTAGTACAATTTACATTCCACTCATAGTTGAATAGAGACAGCTCACTAGTTACTTTAATTTTGGCACTATATGTCTATATGTATATTTCTGCTAACACAACTGTGTAATTTACTGGAAAGTTGATATGATGGTTCATCTTCATTTTTAAACTATGATGCAATCACTCCTACTCCAACCAGGAAGACACACAGAAAAAAAAATAAGGGCAGTTCCAGTCTATATATCTGTTACTATCATCCTCCCTCCCTCCCTCCCTCCCTCTCCCTTTCTCTCTCTCTCTAGCTCCCATTCAGACATATTTGAATTACCATTTTTGGAAATACCATTCAGAGCAGGCTATTTCAGATGGAGTTCTAAGTATTTTATGCTATAAGCATACTAAAGGATTTAGGATGTGAGAAAGATCACCAAAATACTCAGACTTGAATGGCATACATCTTTTGAGTTAAAAGGAATGAGTGCAGTAAATGCTATGCATTAGAATGCCAAAAGAACAGCAATCAAGCCATAATTGGTTACTCTTGCAGCCATTAATTTTGCTGGAACAATTGAATGCCATTCAGACAGTCTCAGCAGGTTTGCTGACACAGGAGGGGAGAGAAGGAAAGAAGGTTGAAGTAAGACAGAGTCTGTTACAAAGGAATACACAATGTTTATTTGCATGCTGCCTTCAGTGACTAGTTACTTTGAAAGAAGTAATGTGTACTGGACTGATCGCTGTAAAATTCAAGTTGTATAATCCTATTGAAAATGACAACTTGTCTAAATTCTTTATTTCTTTTTCTCACCATTCTTTGTTTTCAAAGTATGAAAGTTCTTTCCAACAGTATCTGAATGGACTCTGTGCAACCAGAGGCTGGATTTTCTGATTGCATCTTTTTCCTTTTTGCTATTATTCCTAGAGAAACCATCCATACACAGAAGGGATGGAATTTTTCTTCCAGCATAACTAGCCACGTTGCTCTTAAAAGCTGCCTGTATCAGATGCACAGAGGACTTTTCTACCCTTTCATTTTCCATTTTAATTTCCTTTAGCAATTTAGCACCTCTTTGCAGCTCACACATATGGAAGAACCCGGGAAATTTCTTAACACCCCTTTTGGCAAGTTGTATGACGACAAACCACTATAACATTTTTTTCTATTTTCAAAGCCTAAAGCAAGGGAGAATAAAGATTGAGCCCAAAGGTGTACCCACTCACCCACATGCATACAAGTTTATTCTCTCAAGCAAATAGGCAAGCTACCAATTGGATGAAATCAGAGTTAACTTAAAGTAATATTTGTAGGAATGGGAAGAACTTTAATCCTTGCTAGAAGGATTGCTAGAAGACCATGAAAATTGCCAAATATCAAAAATCTTATAATACAATGCTAGAAAGCCACGTGCAAATAGGTGTGTAATTTATAAAAAAACAGAATGCAAAAGCGTCCAATCCAAGCATATGTACATAATTCCTTTCTCATTTCCTAAAAGGAGATGGGGCTTCAATCACATGGTCTGAAATTGACTTTTTTTTATTATCCTGCTCCCCAGTCTATCCCCACAGATTCCCCTGGATGCAGGTAAATAATTTTAAACCACAGATTAATCTTTTAAAAAGTCTTTAGGGGAGATGAAAATTATTTCACAAGCACAAAGGAAAAAGTTTTCTTCCAATTCTCCCATTCTCTCTGATGTAAAGTGAAAAAGTAGAGGCAAAATCATGAAATCCAAATAAAATGAGATAAAAAGACATTTAAACCACCAAAGGATATTGGAGAAAAGGACATAATAAAAAAATGGTGATAACATTCAGATTACTTTATTCATTAATACAAATAATTTATGGTTTTTGAGAGACATTTCAACTACAAAGCAGATAGAGTCCCAGATCAGGGATGCACTTGGACAGATAACCCAGAAATTATGGCTCCAAGGTCTTAGAATAATCTGGAATTAAGAAGAAAACTAGTCAGCCAGTCAAATCCTCATTCTTAGTAATCACTATATCCACAAAAGCAACCTTCTAAACTGTAGAAGGTTCATATGACAAATGTCTACAATCTGTGCATACGTTGTGTGATAATCCATAATTTTGTGTTAGATGTATGAATACTGGGCTCATGTGATTTTCTCCTCTAATAAGACAGAGTGTCTGTCATTTTTCAATTTACACTTCTTGTTGGACTGTTTTAATCTCAGACTATTGTTTTTATAATCTAGAATTAATGCTCATCACAGTTTATGATTCAATACAACAGATCACTAAATGTGTAACATGGAAGTTCTGTTTCCAGTTTTATTCCTGCAGATTCACTGGAAAGAATGGAATTTATAAATCTTGTGTTTCTAAATTATTATTTTTCATGGAAGCTTGAGTGCCAGGATCAAGTCAGCTAGCAGGGTAGGAGCATCTGGGGGATGTTGTTCCACACACAGGTGCTGTGGCACAGAAGTTTTGCTTTCTGGATCCTACCGCTGTTAGCACTGATTAATAGATAGGACCTAGAGCAGCCCTACTTGATCTTATTGGATGGGTAAAGGCAATAAAAGAAAAAGGGTCCCTAGAATATCCTGGTCCTGTACCAGGAAGGATTTGTAAATTCAATCCAGCATTTTAAATGGCATCCAGAAGTGTACTGATAACCAATGCAGTTTGTGTAACATTTGTATTATATGTTCATAGCAAGGTGTACCCATAATTACATATGCTGATGGATTCTGGATGAATTATAGCTTCCAACTGACCTAAGGCATTAATGACTATGATCAGTGTTTCCTAATCCTGGAATAGCTACAAATGCTACACAAGATGGATTTGTGCAAAGCAATGCTCCATACACCCTCTGCAGCTCACTCGAAAGCTGTGGGGAGAGGCCTTAGTAAAATTGTGTACCATATTCTCAAGGATTTACCCAAACTCCCTCTGAAACTCAAAGAGAGCCATTAAAGACCTAGATAAGTTTCCTGTGGTAAGGATTAACACAAGAGAACTCCATATTATCATAAAGTGATCTCATCAAGACAAAGGATACATGTTTATGTGCCTCAAACCAGATTACCTTTTGGTTGCTGTAGGAAGTTAGCACCCATCCCTCTCCTAAGAAAATGAAATGAATATTAAAAAGGCAGGAAATATTAAAAAGGCAGAATATTATATCCCCTTGATTAGAAATGGAGAAACATGTTTTTTAAGGCAGGAAGCAGACTCACTTTTAAGAGCCCCCATCCTCCTTAATAGCCGACACCAGATGCTAGCACTTAAGAGATAAAGAGATAGGTCTATTCATAACCAGATACCCTCAGCCAGGATCTAAAAAAGGTAGGAGTAGCCTTCAGCCATAATAGGAACTGCCCAAAGTGTTAGATTCCCTGAAGGGAAGAGGCAGGAGGTGTCTGAGGTAAGTCAACAGCAACCTTTATTACAGAACAGTTCACAAGCAAGCAGAACAGTAGACAGGGACCTCCCCCCTGCTTGACATCTATTTATACGGAGCTGTCAAGCAGGGAGGCCAATAGCCGCACGTCTGACAGCCCGCGCTCAGCCATGCCACATCGGAGCCAATCAGGCGCGGCCTGGCTATTGCCGGGCTGTCATTCGTAAGAGCAAGGACTAAACACCTCTTCCCCCCCAGCGAGGGCGCATGCGTCGGACATGGCACATGCGTACTCCTGTAAGTAGGCGGGCGGACGGTGGACACACCTAGAATGCCTCAGTTGGACAGGCGGCACTGGAGAGATAAGACATCCCCATAGTAGCTCCTCCCTGGAGGGAGTGGAGCTCAGGGTAATGTCACCGCGGCCTAGTCCTGGAGGCGGAACCCTTGGAAAAGGTAGGCCGGGTGGAGGGGGCGCGGCTTGGATTGGCGGGTTACTTTGAACAGGCCGATAGGCGGCCAGGGGGTGGGAGAGGCCTGACGGTGGAAGGCCTAACTAGGCAGAACCGGGGTCTGCGAGAATAGATGGAACAGGAGCAAGGGGTTGCTAAGCTTAGGCACCCAGGTAGGGAAGGCCTTATTCGGGGAAGGCCATCAATGGAGCGTCTGGAAGCCACTGTGGCGGGCCCGGGGCTGGCTGCAAGGCGACAGTGGCTGGCCTCAGCATGGCGGAAGGAGTCGAGACCTCTGGAGGGTGGCGGCACGTCAGTTGATCAAGATGGTGCTGCCACACACTGCCATCGGGTAGGTGGACCCATCGAATACATCAGCGTAGTCCGCCAGGATGCCCTCGATGTCAGGGGGCATGTCCGCCATCAAGTGCACCCCAGAGAGGGAGAAGCCCAATGGGGTGAACCAGTCCAGGCCCAAGAGAGCTGGCAGCGGCTCCTGGACAACCAAAACTTGTAGGAAGCAGCATTTTCCCCCATACTCCACCCGCACCCCATAGCAGCCCAGGGTTGGAATTTGAGTCCCCTGATAGTCTCTAAGCAGAGTGTTTGGAGGAGACAGCTGTGACTTGGGGATGCTGGGGCAAAGATGGGTGAAGGTGCCCAAGACAGCAGGGACTGGGAGGATCCCGAGTCCACCTCCATGAGGCAAGGCAACCCTTGATGCGGACAGTTACAGCAATTTTTTTAGAGCCAGCTGTTGCCTGGCTGACCGACTCCGCAGGGGTGGCAGGGAGGCAATGTTCCCTCTAATTTTTTTTCAGTGTGAGCAGAAAAGTATAGTGTTTGAGCGGCATATTTTCATGCCTGAGCACCTGAATTTTTTTCACAGATGTCACCTAAGACAACAACAAAATCAGTATTATTTGAAACTCAAAGTTATGTTTATTCAAGGTACCCGCTTAATTAAAAGTGTTATATAATATCACTATCACTTAACAACGCTCCTGCTTAGTAACCAAAATGTTGGCTCAGAAACTCTGGCATTGAAGCATGCAAGTGTTAAAGCTGTCAAGTTACAAGACCCTCGCACCCCTAACCCTTTAGAAAAAAAAACCCCAGGGGTCTTCAAACCTGACAGCTTTAAAACTTGTGGACTTCAACTCCCAGAATTCCTCCTCCAGTCATGTTGGCTCAGAAACTCTGGCATTGAAGCATGCAAGTTTTATCATCTGAAAAGCAGAATCAGGATTTCCTAACCACTCAAATAATAAGCAAGCTATATTAAGCAATCCTTCCCACTGTACATTTTAAAATCGTAACAAATTCCACTTACTTCACTTATCTGCAAGAATCCTCCTAATCAGAAAAGGGGCCAGTTGGTTACAGGGAAGCCACTGGATCTCCTCTCCCTTGCCCAGCCCTGCAGAAGCTAAAGGGTTTTTATTGACTTGCAACAGCCACAAGCATTATGGAATGAGGGATGAAACCTTTCTGGACCAACCAGTCACTGGATTACAAACTTCCTGTTCCTTATTTACTTTCCTGTGGTCAGGTGGATAATTTCATTTAGAGAAGAAAGGGAAGAACCCTTTCTGGCCCTCTTTCTGTAGCTCCTAGTAGTTGCATCTCTTACTAAGTTAAGTGTGTGTCATAATTGGGTAGAGGGTCTCTGCACCTTCTCAAGAGACAATCTGGCAGGCCGAGGCTGCAAACCCCAAGGCCAATAGTGGATTGAAGGGTCGTGAAGACCCTGAGTCTCAAAGTACTCGGATCGCTCTCCCGAGGCGAGCCGAGCCACATACGTGTCATTGTTGTTACCGTTCGCTCTTCTCAGCAACTCAAAAGCTCCGTCTAGAAGCCTCCCAGGTTCCTGAGCCTTCTCCGCTCGGCTGCATCACACACGACCACCATGCACGCTCGCCCCATCCTCACAAATGTAGGTCAGTCGGGAAGGGAAGGGAAGAGAAGAGCCGGAGTGTTTATGTTGCAACAAGAGATGAGGAGGGGGATCAGCACCCACCCACCCATCCACCCAGATACGCCTAAGCGCGGCCCCTTCACCGCCCAGCACTGCCGTCCTTCTCCAAGCGCGGATCTTTGGGCGCAGCCAAAGAGCTTGTCTGAACGGGGCTGAAGGGAGGGAACCAGGAGCCCAGCAGAGCAAGAGTACCACATGCCCGCCATATACCTTTGCCCGCAAACAAAGCATATCCGTGCCCGCCGACAACTCCTGCACGCAAGAAACAAGCTGGGCTCCCCCAGGAGACCCCCACCCACCCACCCCCAGGGTGGGGGGGGGCTGCAGGTGGGGGAAGGGCGGAGGGGTGGAGGAGCCGCCGCAAGGCATTTACCCCTGCTGCCGCCTCACCCTCTGCCATGCTTTTGAGAAGACATGAGGGTTTTTTTTCCTGCTCCGCCCCCTCAGCCGCCTTCCTACTGGCTCCCACGGCTTCATTGCTCCTCAAAAGCACTGCGGAGGAGGAGGGGGGAGGGATAACGCAGGGCCAAGCTCAAGTGCTCCGCGTGGAAGGGGAGGCACCACTGCCACGGGCGGGGGTGCTGACAGCAGCTTTGGTGGCTTCACCTCAGCCGCAACGTCGGGTGGCAAATCTGGCAGTGCTGTTGGAGGAGGAGGAGTCAGCAGCAGATATTCCGGTGGTGGCAGGGGCTTTGGGGGTTTATTTCAGCCACAGCGCCGGGCACAAGCGGCTAGGATTGGCCGCCCACAAAGGACCTCCCCGGGCTTGCTTTGCTGAACACGGGGGCGACTGACACTAGTTTGAGCGGCTACGGCCGGCACAAACTACCATCAGTCGCTCCGTGTTCATCAAAACAAGTCTGGGGAGGTCCTTTGCGGGCGGCCAGTTTTAGCTGCCTGCAAAGGACTTCCCCACGTTTGCTTTGACAAAAATCACTGCGCGGCAGTTAGAAACTGCTGCGTGGGGTTTTCTTGCCACGTGTGCGGCCGCGCAGCCGTGCACCTTAGAGGGAACAGTGCAGGGAGGTTCTTCTCTATGGTGAAGCAGTCATCGCAGCGGCGCTGCTGACGGCGGGGCTGCTGGCTTCGTGGCTGTGCAGGAGGGACGTAGGCAAGTAGAAGAGGCTCGGCCTGTGAGGGAGGTGGCAGGGTAACCCGGCAGACTTTCTCCAGGTGCCCCTTCTTGCCGCAGCGGTGGCACACTGATGCTTTGAAAGGGCAAGACGCCCTGGCATGATTGCCTCCACAGCCAAGGCAGGTGGCAGCTGCCATGGCAGCTCGGGCTTGAGGAGGCTGTTGTCACCGGGGAACGGCTCTGAGGCAGTCGACCTGGTCCTCGTCATCTGGGTTCGGCAACGGGGCCAGCTCGTCGTTCAGGCAGGCTCACGGGGATGGCAAGGAGGCATGTATCTGGCCATCTCGAGAGTTCCGCAGCCCTAGCCTCATCGACAGCCTGAGGCAGTGTAATGTCTGCCTTGGCTAGCAGTCGCTGTTTGAGGCCATTTAGTCATTTTTTTAGTCATTTTATTGAGATTTATAGGCCGCCCTTTTCCCTGAGGGAACTCAGGGCGGCTTACAATCAAAGGGAAGGGGGTGCACTATCAAAGACAAACAATATGTGAACAAAAGAAAGAAAATAATAAAAACACAACTTGCATTCAACAGTCAACACTCGGGCGGGTAAATTGGGAACCTATCCCCAGACCTGATGGGAGAGCCAGGTCTTGAGGGCTGTGCGGAAGGTCTGGATGGTGGTGAGGGTGCGGATCTCGACGGGGAGGTCGTTCCACAGGGTCGGAGCTGCAACAGAAAAGGCTCTCCTCCGTGTAGTCGCCAGTCGACATTGACTGGCAGATGGAGTGCGGAGGAGGCCCAGTCTGTGCGATCTAATCGGTCGAAGGGAGGTGATCGGCAGAAGGCGGTCTCTCAAGTACCCAGATCCACTACCATGGAGTGCTTTAAAGGTGGTCATCAATACACTGAAGCGCACCCGGAGATCGACAGGTAGCCAGTGCAGCTCGCGGAGGATGGGTGTAACGTGGGCGAACCGCGGTGCGCCCACTATCACTCATGCGGCTGCATTCTGGACTAACTGCAGTCGCCGGATGCACTTTAAGGGCAACCCCATGTAGAGCCCATTGCAGTATTCCAGCCTAGAGATCACAAGGGCTCGAGTGACTGTTGCGAGGGCCTCCCGGTTTAGGTAGGGCCGCAACTGACGGACCAGGCGAACCTGGGCAAATGCCCCCCTGGTCACAGCTGACAACTGGTGGTCAAACGTCAGCTGTGGGTCCAGGAGGACTCCTAAGTTGCGGAGGCGAATGTCCCTTACACTGCACACAAACTGTTCCACCAAGTTGTCCTCCAGATCGAGGAATTCGCACTGGATTGTGGCAACTTGGAGAAATTGATTGCAGAAATTGGCTAATGGACTCGTTTTCCTTCTGCACGCACTGGCGGAAGGCATAGCGGTGTGTAATCTTTGAGGGAGTTGGGGCATAATGATTTTTCAGCCCCTCCATTAGTTCGTCCCAGCTCAGCTCATAGACCGGCCTCGGGGCCGCGAAGGAGCAGGCCGTCCTGAACATTTCGGGGCCGCAGGCACTGAGGAAGAAGCTGCACTTCCGAGCCTGTGAATATCCCTGCCGGTTGTTAGCTATGAGAAAGCACTCAAAGCACTCCAGGAACGCAGCCCACAACTCGCCGGTGGTTCTGAATGGAGCGAACAGAGGAATTGTGGCCATAGTTAGACGAGGTTAGATCTTCCGGCAGCGCGGAGAGCCTAACAACGATGTGCTTGTCTGTCTCTGTAGGCTATTGCTCAGAGCCCGTAGATCCCATCCTCATCGCCAGTGTTAGATTACCTGAAGGGAAGAGACAGGAGGCGTCTGAGGTAAGTCAACATCATCCTTTATTACAGAACAGTTCACAAGCAAGAAGAACAGTAGACAGGGACCTGCCCCCTGCTTGACAGCTATTTATATGGAGCTGTCAAGCAGGGAGGCCAATAGCCACGCATTTGACAGTCTGCGCTCAGCCATGCCACGTCGGAGCCAATCAGGTGTGGCCTGGCTGTTGCTGGGCTGTCATTCATAAGAGCGAGGACTAAACACAAAGCCCTTTCATTACATCATCACCCAGCAAGATTCAACCTGGCCCAGAGATGGGTTGCTACCGGTTTGCACTGGTTCAGGCAAACTGATAGTGAAAATTGGGACTAGGTCGCTGAACTGGTAGGGTTGGCATGGTGGCCAGACCCACGAACCGGTTCCCCAGTTGCCTATGCCATTGCCGGCATGTTTTTTTAGTAATTTTATAATGTTCTGTGCAATTTACAGGCAACTGCACATGCACAAGCAAAGCATGTGTGAAGCGAACCAGTAGTAATGCCAGCAGCAACTCACCCCTGAACTGGTCCCCTGGGAGTCTGACAATCAGTCAGAGTACATTTCTTACACAGGAACAGGAAGCAACAAGGTGGGCTCCAAGAGAGGGCATAATCTCCCTCTCCCACCGATGTACTTGCTTTTCCCCAGGATCTCAAACCATGTGGTCCTGTCCACCATTAAACCATCTTTCAAAGCTTCCATGTTTCCAGTGTCTTTCTCCCGACTTGGAACTGAATCCAGATGGACATTTCTTCCAACACTGCCCTGAGACACGATGATAGCCATGAATTACTAAGCTGAATATTAGCAAATCACATTATGTTCTGATTGTGAAATAGCAAGAGATATTAATTGAGATAGCATTGAAATACTGGAGATAAATACCAGTATTTGAAATGGTACTTTTCATTAAAGACAGCACAACAAAACCAATCAATTAGAATATCCTAAGAGCCAGTTTTGAATTTCTTTTCTCATTTATGTTTATTGGATCATTGGATATTACTGCACCATTAAATATAAAAACAACCAAATAAAAAATAAAAACAGATATTGGTAATGATGCAGAATTTGGCAAGAAGAAAAGCAGAGGGCTCAAATTCAAATTCTCAGAATTGGAAAAATTTTCAAATTGTTGAAAAAGGCTCCAAGATTCAGAATAACATCTTCTCTATGAAAAAGGAGCCAAGTATAGTCCTCCTTCAATACATATTACTTAGTATTTCCTTAAGCAGCTAAGGAAATTACTGGGTTTTTGAGCATGGGATATATATTTGTGATAAGTGGAGGGAATTAGTACTTCAGCTTTATTACTATTTTGTGTATGAACATAGGAGAATTTCATGTATATTTGATATTGGTTTGTGTTTGTGTATACACATTTATATGTGTATCATTAACTGTTTCTTTCTTGGTATAAAATACAAATATAAGAAACATGGAAAAGGAAAGGAAATAAAGGAGATATGAGGGAGAAAAGGGGAGAAAAGTTAAAAAGAGACAAAAACAGTGACTACCATCTTTGTTATGCAAGATACATAGTAAGGTTATAGTATGATTTTTTTTAAGTTCTGCCAAATAATAACCACTAGCCATTTCTATAATAATAGCACACTTAATTGTCCAACCCCAAGGCAAAATTTCATTTTTTTCTTTCAGACAGAGGCTGAATCATGCAATGAAATATGCATAAAAACAAATTACTTCCCATTGTCCAGTATTGCACCAATTGCTTGAATAGGCAGAAATCGTACAGAGGAAGGGGTCAACAATGTGCGTAAGTTAATAGAGAAGATTTTGCCTCTCTAACTTTTGTGCTCTTTGTTTTTATTCTTTATTTCATTAATTTAATATATTTTATTTGTTTATTCTACTTAATTCTTTATTTAACTCATTTTAATTTTTTTAATTATGATTATATTGTATCGTAAGCTGCCCAGAATCAGTTTAGATAATGAGATGGGCATAATATTAAATAAATAGATAGATAGATAGATAGATAGATAGATAGATAGATAGATATAAATAAAGAAACAAATAAATAAATAAAAAATAAAGTGAACAAGAGACAATGCAAAATTACATAAAAATGTATTCCAAGCAGTAAGAAATATTAATCTTTTGGGTCAATACAGTGTCTTCAGACAATTTAATTATAGCCTACCTGGTTGTTTAAAGAGATGGTCAGAGATGATCAAGGAAAATCAATCTGAACTGGACCAGAAATAATTTGAAAGAAAAACAATCATACATATCAAATGTATTTCTGTTGAATCCTGGGCACACTCTGAGCTTAGAGAACACTAAAGACTCAACAGCTCTGTGCTACACATACTCTTCTATTGAATTATATTTCTTCCCTGTATGTCTTTATCCACATTACTTTTTTCTCGCTTGGTTGCTTATAACTATTTTCATTCTCATCCAGCATGAAATACCAAGTGTGTGAATTGATAACCAGAGTTTCTGAGGCAACAGTCACTGATCAGAACAGGACAAGAACCATACGAAGAGCATTAAAAAAATGTAATTAAATTAAACTGGAAAACGCCCCTCAACCCAAGGAACTAATTCTTTTTGTGTCTTCTTCCTAGTATATAATAGTGTACTGTGTCTTAGACAGCCATAAGCCAAGTATGAGCCTATAGTCTATCAAGCTCCATTGAGTCATCTGGGGAAATTCTGTGGAGGTCTTGTCAATGAAACTGCCCTAAATGATGAAGATGGGAATTGTAGTTCTTTGTGCCTGGAAGCATTACTTTAGATTGAAGAAACTTGAATGTATCGTAAAATGGAATTAGAATGGAACATAAAAATAATGGAACAATCTCTCCCTCTGTGTGTATTCATGTTTTATATCAGAAGGCAGGCATTGTGTTTTTGTTTTAAATTCTGAAAAGTCAATGCTTATCAGGTATTAGTAGTAGTAGCACCACCACCTATAATGCTACTTTATCCATTTTCTCCCAGCTGCATTAACTAACTACAGCATAGGGTTTTATGCCCATCAAAACTGCTGCATTTTGTTACTTCAGTTTTGCAGATCCTGGAAGACTGAACAGCCTGGAGAACAATTATTAACACCTTGTGCTATAGTTAGCATTATACAGCTGGGTGTTGCATTGTTACATATTAAATAAGCTGTGGTAGCTCTCTTTGACCCTTTTCCAATTCTCCTGTATTCCATGAAGGTTCTTCAACAACACTGAACTTATGTATATATATTGTTTTGGATCCTACTATTTCTTTTTTAAGAATTCAGAATTATTGATTGATAAAATACATTTTAAAATGTTCTAACTATAGTACATATGTGGCTGCATGCCTATTGTAATCCATCACTTCAAGTCCTATATCTTTTAATTTTGCAATGAGATTAATGGGACTTCAAGTTATGTCTGATTGCATTTATATCCTGCCTATTCGGTAGCAGCTGAAGGTATATGTACCTGGAGGTCTCAACAAACTATATTTTCATAACAATAATTCTCTGTGAGTTTTGTAGTTCACTGGGATTTCAGTCTGGGTTTCCTGGTTTCCTTAATTATTATGCTACTGGCTGTCATGGATATGAACATAAGAAATGTAACCTATCTGAGAGCAGAGATTCAATTTCTGACAGTGGCCAGCAGACTTTCCAAGAATCTGACTGCTGAAGACTCAACTTCTTCGCCTTCTATTTTTCTTTCTGTGATCTCAATTAGATACAGAGGCATCTAACACTAGGATAGTTGCATAGGCACTTTCCGAACGACAGAAATGGCCTCAAAAAGAACCAGAGAACTCAGTTATGTTTGTAATTTGCACATGCTAATTTATGCTAATTCATATTGAAATAGAATTTACCATAATTTAAGAAAAATGTGAAGTATTTTACCACAGTGGGGAAGACAGAGCACATTTTTTGATCCAGATATATCAATAAGTATGATAATTTGGAATATTATGCCAGTGTATATTGCTTTATGCCAACATTCTCAGGAGATGCTCAAGATATTTTGCTGTCAGAGACTGCAGCAAATAAATCATTATGCACAATACCCATTATTCAAGACACATGAAGCAGAAAATACAATTCCTCCTTATTCTGTTGGCAGTATAGAAAGAACTTTTAAAATAATGATAATTTACTATAATTCATGATCACCTGAATATCTGCCTGAAATAATGGTATCACTTTGCTTAATGTAGGTATCACTTTGCTTAATGTAGAACTCAACTTTAATACCCCATGGCCTCAAAAGTTTGGAGTGAGGCTCCTGCAAGGAGTATTGAATTGAATACTTTATTTATCCAGTGTGATTAGACACAAGGGATTTGTCTATGGTGCAGTAGATCTCAGTATACATGCAGAGTAATAAAGCAATGATGATGATGATCATCATCATTTTCACATTTAATATGTGAGTGCAGCAAAATCACACAAAGCTAGACACGACCAGGTTGCTAAATTAATCCACTGGTCATTATGTAAAAATATGACTTACCTGTATCCAAAAAGTCATGGGAACATAAAGTGGAAAAAGTTGTTAAAAATGAGAAGGAGAAGGTCTATGGAAGTTTTGAATACAGACGGATCGTCATTTGGAACACAACAAGCCAGATGTCACAGAAGCGTACAATTTATTGATATCGCTGTACCAGGAGGTGCCAAAGTTGAAGAAAAAGAACTGGAAAAAATGGGAAATACCATGACCTGGCCATCGAAACTATGCAGTTATGGATGAAACATGTAACAGTGATACCTATTGTCATCAGAGTACCATATTTTTCAGAGTATAAGACCCACCATGGTTTTTGAAGAGGCAAATTAAGAAAAAGTTTTTGCACTCTGAAGACCTCCCAAAAATGGCCAATTTTTCGTGAAAATGGGACCATTTTTTAAAAAAGGGCCCAAATAGCCTTTAGGAGGCTTGTAGAGTGCTCCTGGGAGGTAGGGGGGCAAAAACGAGCAAAAAAAACCAGGCCATTTTCCACAAAAATGGACCCTTTTTTGTCTGCATAGCAGAGCATGCATAGCCTTTAGGAGGCTTATAGAGTGCTCTTGGGGGGCTGCAGGGCAAAATTGAGCCAAAAGTGATCCATTTTTTGCTCATTTCTGCACTCCCTAGCCCCCAAGAGCACTCTGCAAGACTCTTAAAGGATATGCATGGCCATTTTGGTGAAGGGGGCAGAGTTTCAGGAGGCAAAAAATGCTGTATTCAGTGTATAACACCCCCCCAGACTTTCAGCCACTTTTTTGAGGGAAAAAGGTGCATCTTATACTCTGAAAAATATGGTGCTTGGTACCATGTCCAAGAATTTTACAAAATACATTAATAAATTGTCGCTTCCTGCAATAACACCAACGGAAGTGCAAAAAACTGCACTACTCAGAATATCATATATCTTAAGAAGGTACTTGGTTGATACCTAGGACGCTGGCAGCAAACCATACCAACCATCAGCACCAATCAATAATATTTGTAATACATTTTAAATGTTCAGTTGACTGGGTTTCATATTTAATGAATAAAAGTTAACAACAACAATATCAATAAGAGGGAGAATAAAAAAGATTAGAAAAAATAATAATAGTATAGCCATATTACATGGGGTATATATGCATTGATACTGGACAACTAAAACATGAGATTTAGGTGTTCAACAGAGTGATGGCATGAAAGAGGAAAAACGGTCCCTGTATCTAGTTCTTGTGGTATATAATGCCCTGTGGTATCGTCCTGAGGGGAGCAGTTGAAACAGTTTATGTTCAGGATGTGAGGGTTCTGCAGATATCTTCTCAGCCCTTCTACATAGTGATTGTTCTGCTCTTACCCACTTTATGATTTCCAGCATCCTATTCTAAAGAGAAGTGGGGTAGAAAGAAGCAAAAAAATTAATTACACAGACAAGCAGGTTTTTTTTTTCATGGAATGAAAAACATTCTCAACCATTTTACACAGAGCTTGAATGGGAAGACCAATTCCCAAATATTTGCATCCTTTCCTTGAAAATGCTGTTGGAAATCTGCATAGCCCTCTCCCAGAAAAATGAAATATCCTAGGAAATATTGAAAAGGCAGAATATTTCTCTGAAAGTGAAAAGTAAGAAATATGTTTTAAAAGACAGAATAGCTGCCTACAGCTTCCTGCCCATCCCATTTTGTCAATGAGCCATTAAAGCCTGAGCTAGTCCACTTTACATAATAAAAAGAGTTTTCCCCTTCAGATCCAGGATGATGGGATTAAGGCATTACCCAACTCACCACATGGCATCTGAGAACTCAACCAAACCTGGATTCAAAATGCAGCCTAGAGAGTTGTCCCTGCTCCGTGGGAGTCTGACAACCAATCAGAACACAAGCTCAAGATCAAAGGCCAGAGGGGTATAAAACCAGGGACTCAGCTTCTCTTCCTCCCTTGCCTTCCCTTTTATTCTCTTCTCCACCAACATTGAAGCATGTGATCACCTTTTATGTTCAGGACTCAAGCCATGTGGTCCTGTCCACCATTAAAACCATCATTACAAGCAGCCTCCATGTCTCCAGTGTCTTTTTCCCCACTTGGAACTGAACCCAGAAGGACATTTCTTCCAACAATTGGCACCGCCCAGATGGGACTCCAAGCTAGCCTAACCAATGGATATAGCCCAGGTAAGCCTCCCATGCTGGCACAGGCCCTATTGAGTCTGTGGGTGGACTTTATCTTGGCCTTAACCATTTGGATCTAGGTTTTAAAGGGATTTTCAGTTTGAGCTCAAATGCTGCCTGGAAAGAAGGTGAGTACCTCTAAATTTTAATTCTCTAAAATTTAATTTTAAAGTGTGGGATATGTGTGTATGCCTGCATATGTGTGACTAGTGTGTGTGAAAATGGATGGAAAAGTGAATGAAAATTTTTGTTGCTGTTTTTGTCCTGTGAGAGTAAAAAGCAAATGCCCATTGTGCATAGAGAGAGGAAAAGATGAGGTGCGCATACTCGCTGACGACAGGACCCCTCCTGGGTAGCTGTGTGGCCAGGTCCTCCCGAGTCTCTCCCCAAGACTTGAAAACTGTTGAAAAGTTCCTGTGAGTAAGGGCGTGAAAGAAGGTTCCCGTGGTGAGGAACACGAAAAATCCCTCCGAAAGGCGCGAAAAGTCTCTCCGAAGGGCGAGAAAAAGTCCCTTTAAAAGGGCGCGAAAAGGTCCTCTAAGGACGTGAATAAACGGGGAATACGAAGTGGCAAGCCTGGTTAGGACGAAGTGAGCCCCACATCTGAGCGGGATCATGGGAAGCGGTAGCTCACGGGCAGCCAGGGAAACCCCCCTAGGGGAGCTGTTGGGGCCTAGAACGAAAGGCAGATGCCTGTCCTGGCCGGAATGAAAAAAAGGAAAGCAAAACAGATATGTAGAAAAATGGGCTTTGTTGAAAGATGATACAGGAAAACTAATTTGGCTACATAAAGATACTTAAAAGAAAATAGAAAATATTAGGGTTTCTTTCTTTCTCTTGTCTGTTTGTCTCTTTCTCTATCTTCTATGCAACCATGTGGTTTGTTTGTTAAGATGTGTGCCTTTCCCAATTTAACTGATATTCATGGCGGGAATGATTATGTGTTTGTGAAACTCATGAGTTTTGTTATCCCCTCTTTGTCTGTGTGTGTGCGTGCGTGTATGTCTAAGTCTTTGTGTGCCCTCGAGGTAATTGTAACTGTAAAATGTCTCTCACCCCCCGCACCGCACCCCCACCCTCCAAAAAAGAACCTTTGCTTCATCTATTTGGCCAATACACAGAGTAAAGAGAAATATATATGTTTTCTTCCTTCTCTCTCTCAGTACCTTAAAGTAACAAACCAGGGAATGTTTTAAGTTCCTTTACAAGAAAAGTTTCATCCTTGCAGTTATTGTATGTTTAAATGATTTTACCTGTTCATTTCTTTCCTGAAGCATGTGAATCTAGACCCCATTTCTCATCTGTGATATCTCCATAATGTTACCAGTTTATCTGTTTAGTAAGTGATGCTTTTATTTTTTAAACTCCTGCAAGCTATCTACCCCCCATGCCCCTCCCCTACCTCTAATCCTCCAACAATGCCTTTTCTGTGGGGGAGGGCACCTTGTTCCCATGTCTTTCAGCCCTGGAAGATTGTACTCTTCAGGTGAGTATAGATTTTTTTTCCTTTTGGGGGAGGAGAGTGTTGCTTTGTGTGTGCAGGTATGAGATGAAGGAAATTCCTACTAAAGGTTTGCCTTCAACCTGAGTAAAAACCCTCTGCACATTTATCTGGCCAACCTACTCTATTGGTCCTAAAGTAGAAACCTGGCCTCCAGAAGACAGTTTTGATTTAGATTTTGTCAACAAAATTGCTGATTTCTGACCATTTAAACTGCTCTCTGAGTTTTCCCCACTGCTTGGAGAATAATCCACATGTTCCCCAATAAAAGAAAATTGAAGATTTAAAGGGACAGAACCTCCCCCAGGCCTGAAAGTGTTATTCCATGGTATTTGTGCATGTATATATATATGTGTGTGTGTGTGTAATCATTTCCAGACCTGGAGGGAAGTTGAGATTCTTTAATAATAGAAAATGGAGTGCATTGGCTTATGTACAGCTCTCTGAAATAATTGTAATAACTGCTTTGTATGAGTTTAAAATGCTTAATTAATCATATAAAAAGAAACGATTTTGAGATATTTTGCTTACATTTGTAAATGTTTTAACATACTTAATGAGGATTTGCTTCCATCTGAATAGAATCTGATATTTTGGAGTGTTGACTCAAAGTACCTCTTTTTTTTTAATTGCAATTTTTTTTGAAGCTGTTCTTCTTCCCTCCCTTGTTTATGCCTGAGTGCATTTTTAAAAGCTTATGAGTCAAGGTGCTCTACCCTATGATATTTTGTTTGTCAGCCTCTGCTTTGCTGCTGCTTCGGCTGCCATGAAACAGGGAGGGAGGGCATGGTATTTGGGAGGGGTTTAGTAATTGTGCTGGAGAAAGATTCTGGAGCTCTGCTGCCTGTCGGAGTACGCATGCGTAGGAGGTTCCCGCCAAGACTAAAGGCACCGACATTCCATCTTAGTGATGCCTTTTGAAGTTATCTCACACCTGACACTTAGGAGAATTATGATTGGACTGTAACTGTGATGCCAAGGGGTGGGGAATGGGTTATTCTATATATCAATCGCTTTCGCGCCTAAATAATCAGTCTTCGCTTCACTATGCCTTTAATAATTTATAATTAGTAAAAGTACACTTGATTTCTACCTATGGAGTCTCGTGGTCTTCTTTCCTAATTACCTAATGAAGAGATGCTGACAGTAAGCGAAGACTCATTCACACCCCACCAGGAGTTTTCAACCTACCGTGGGGGGTGTACTCACAAGAAGGATGGAGAAAATGTCGTTGCAAGCAAGCGATGATGAGGAGATTGAAAGAGAAACTGCAGAACCAACTTTACCTGAAAGGCTAGCTGGCCTAAGGATAGAGAAGCCTGTGGTTCAGCCCCGATGGACTTTGGGAGTGGGGCAAAAAGAGGATTATGAGGATTATGAGAATTTGGATGCAGGAGTCACCAGACGGAAACAAAGGAAAACCCCAGCAGACTGGAAAGAAACTATGACCGAGAGGAGGTCCCGGGAGAGAGAAATGGAAAGAGAGCAAATGGAAGAATTTGCACAAAGGTACTCCTTGCATAAATTTAGGGAGGGTGAAGAGGCCGAGGGGGGATGGGAGCAAGCAAACCCAGAAACAGTCTCTCCCCCCCCCCAGCCAGGGCTGTTGCCAGAGTAGGGGGGCCCCCCAGAAGACGCAGAATGGCAAAAGTCCCTCCCTTGCCAGTAAAATATAATGGAAATCCCAAGAACCTGGGTCTCTTTGTTATACAAATTTGGAACTATATGGAAATTTATGGGCCCGATTTAGAAACAGATGAGATGAAGGTGCGAATGGTTTTACTTTCTTTGGAGGAAAAAGCGGCCGAATGGATGGTCAGCTTACACCAAAGCAATTCCCCCCTCCTGAGGAATTTTGATGGCTTTATGACTGCGTTCAAAAGGAGATTTGATGATCCACTGATTGAGAAATGGGGGAAGGTGAAATTTATGGCCCTCAAACAGGGAGATAGACCGATGGCTGAATATATTCAGGAGTTTCAACAGCTTTCTTCTTATATGAGAGGCTGGTCTGAAAATGCCCTTCTTGATCAGTTTGCGTTAGGATTAAATGAGGACATTTACCAACAATGCGTTAGCAGACACCTTCCCAAGCGAGTTACAGCTTGGTATGAAAATGCAGCAGACGTTGAGCTCGACTTGATTAGACTTCAATGTGTAAAAGAGGAGAAAGCACAGAGATCACACCCCCAGCTCAAAAGGCCCCATTCCGCATCAGGGGTGAAGGAAAGGGAAGCTCCACCGGCAAGGCCAAGCCGTTCACGTGCTTCCATTGTGGAAAGGGGGGCCACCGCGCTCTGGTTTGCCGTGTTAAACTTCCTGCAACTGCCCTGCCCCCTGCCAAGAGGGAAGGGAAGATGAGCAAGACCCCGGGGAGGAAGAAAGAGGCTGCTTTCGTTGCTGAAAACACCCCCCAGCGCTTCAGGCAGGAGGCGGAGGAAGTAGCGGACATCACCACCAGCTCTTCTGATGACTCCGATGACAACACCTCGCCTCGTTGGGTGAGTTCAAATAAAGGCCCCATGTTGATCCCAATAGAATTAAGGGTACCACCCGATGGGGAGACAGAACAGCTTCCTGCCCTCCTTGATTCGGGCTGTTCGAGATGTATGATTAACCCTGCAATGGTTGAAAAACTGGGCTTGAAATTAAGGACTTTGAAAACCCCTATTGTGTTTTGCCAAATCGATGGATCCATTGCAGGGGGTGGCCTAGCCCATTTCTACACTGAACCTCTAGAGATGAAAATGGGCACCCATGTAGAATTGATCTCTTTTATTGTGGCTCCTGGAATGGACAGACCCCTTATTTTGGGACTCCCCTGGCTTCGTAAATGGAACCCTCGCATTAATTGGAGGGAGGGGTGGCTGCGCATTCAGACCAGCACACCTCCAAACGGGGAGGCCGACGCCCCAGAGCCTGCTGGCTCCAGTCCCGCATTGGCCGCCAGGGGCCAGGAGAGAATTGAGGGAGAAGAGAAGATTCCAAAAGAGTATTGGGACCTGAAAGGGGTTTTTAGTGAAAAATCTTCAGATAAGCTTCCACCCCACAGACCTACTGATTGCTCCATCGATATTTTGCCGGGGGTAAAGCTTCCAAAGCCTCAAATATATTCAATGTCTCCTAGGGAAATGGAGGAGATGAGGAAATTCATTGATAAAAACTTGAAAAGGAGTTTCATTGAGCCAGCACGACCCAAGGTAGCTGCACCCGTGTTGTTCAGAGAGAAGAAAGATGGCTCCCTGAGATTATGTGTTAATTTCAAAAACCTGAACTGCATCTCAGCTCAGAACTTATACCCGTTACCACTGATGAAGGACATGCTGGCCCAACTGGGAAAGGGCGTATTTTCACTAAATTGGACCTCAGGGAAGCATACTATAGGGGCCGCATAAAGGAGGGGGATGAGTGGAAGACGGCTTTCAGCTGCCCCCTCGGTTGTTTCCAGTTCCGGGTGATGCCCTTTGGCCTGCAGGGGGCGCCTGCAGTCTTCATGCAATTAATTAATGAAATTTTGCATGACCACCTTTACAAGGGCGTTATCGTATATTTAGATGATATCCTTATTTACATTCAAACTTATGACAAACACGTCACGTTGGTCCGCACGGTCCTGAAGAAGCTCCGGGCCACTGAACTTTATGCCAAGTTGTCCAAGTGTGAATTTCACCAGGAGAAGATTGACTACCTTGGGTATCGTATCTCCCCCGCTGGTATTGAGATGGACCCCGCTAAGGTAAAGGCAGTCACTGAGTGGGAGGCACCCCGTACACGTAAACAATTGCAGAAATTTTTGGGTTTTGCCAATTTCTATCGTCAGTTCATTCCTTCTTTTGCCAAAATTGCGCTTCCCATCACTAATTTGTTAAAGTCCAAAGGTGGGCCTAAACCTAAGCCTAGCAAGCCATTGGATTGCACCATGGAGTGTCAGGCTGCTTTTGAGAAGTTGAAATGACTCTTTGTGGCGGAACCGGTTCTGAAGCATCCGGACATGGACAAGCCTTTTATTGTTCAAGCTGATGCCAGCGACGTGGCAGTTGGGGCTGTCTTGCTTCAGATTAACGACCAAGGTAATTTACAACCGTGCGCATACACCTCCCGTAAGCTCACAGACACGGAAAGGCGTTGGGCAATCTGGGAGAAGGAAGCATTTGCTGTACGTTGGGCTTTGGCCACGTGGCGCCACTTTCTGGAGGGTGCTAAGCACCCCTTTGAGGTGTGGACTGACCATACAAACTTGGAAGCTTTGAGGACTCTGAGGCGCCTCTCCCCTAAGCAGATGCGCTGGGCTCAGCATTTCGATCGGTTCAATTTCACACTCAAGTACATCCCAGGAGGGAAGAATTTTATGGCTGATGCTTTGTCCAGACTTCCTCAATACAACTGCTCTAAACTCAGTGTTATCCAGCCCGTGGTTCCCACGTCCAGCCTCGCTGCTCCGGTTGTTACTAGGCAGCAGGCGCGCTCGAAAGTGGAAGTATCTCAAGATTTCCTCTCTGACCTCAAAAAGGCCCTTCCCCAGGATGACTGGTTCCAACAGCATCAAGGTGAATGCACAATGAGGGACGATTTACCGTGGATTGGGGCAAAACTTTACATCCCTGCCTCCCTTCATCTCGTTGTCCTCCAACAGGCTCATGATTCCAAGTTGGTGGGTCACTTTGGATTTGTGAAGATGCTGCATTTGGTGAAGAGGCAGTTTTGGTGGCCCTCTTTGAAAAAGGACATTGAACTTTATGTTGCCAGTTGTCCGGTCTGTGCCGCCGCTAAACGGCCACCAGGGAAGCCGCAAGGTCTACTCCAATCTGTAGCCTGCCCTGTCGCCCCCTGGAAGGAGATTTCTATGGACTTTATTGTCGAACTTCCTGAGAGCCAGGGCCACACTGTTATATGGGTGGTTACTGACTTATTTTCCAAACAAGTTCATTTTATTCCATGCCACAAGATTCCTTCTGCAAAGGCACTTGCTAAGCTCTTCATTTCTCACATTTAGCGTTTGCATGGTGTGCCTGATCGCATCGTTTCCGATAGAGGTTTCCAATTCACTTCTGTTTTTGGGAAAGAGTTTCTTAAGCGCATTGGCTCCGCCCAGGGCCTAAGCTCCGCCCACCACCCTCAGACTAATGGGGCTTGTGAGAGGACTAATTCTGTTCTGGAACAGTATTTACGTTGTTTCATCAATTACCAGCAGGATGATTGGGTGGACTTGTTGCTGCACGCGGAAGTGGCTTATAATAATTCCGTACATAGCAGCACTGGATTCACTCCTTTTCGTGTTGTGTCTGGTCAGGACTTTGTTCCTATTCCTGAAGTTCCCCTTGAGCAGCCACAAATTTCATCCGTCTCCGAGTGGAGTGAGCGATTGAGTCATATTTGGCCTTTGGCACTTAGTACTTTGGATGCTGCACATCGCACTCATAAGAAACAGGCTGATAAGAAACGTGTGCAACCTTATCAGTACAAAGTGGGTGACCAGGTTTATTTATCCACAAAGTTCCTTCAAACTACACAAAAGTCTAAGAAGTTGGGGCCTAAGTACGTGGGCCCGTTTCCCATAATCAAAGTCATCAATCCTGTTTCGGTTCATTTGCAGCTACCCAAGCATCTCAGCCGTGTTTATCCAGTTTTCCACGTTAATCTCATTAAACCTGTTTGTTTCTCATCTTTACGTCCACCTGTGGACCCACTGCCTGCCCCCCCTGTTGATTGATGGTGAACAACATTTTGAGGTTCGAGAAATATTGGACTCTCGGCGACGGCGGAATCGGATACAGTACCTAGTGGCTTGGAAGCATTTTCCTCCATCTCATGCCGAGTGGATGGATAAGTCCCATGTCCATGCTCCCCAACTACTCCAACAGTTTTATTCTGCTTATCCTGACAAACCCTGATTCCCCCCCCTTTTTTTCTTTTTCTGTTTTTTGTTGTTCGTCTGTTTGTTTGTGTTTTGTCGTTTTCCAGGCCTGAACGCCTTTTTTCCAGAGGACGGCCGGATGTCAGCCTCTGCTTTGCTGCTGCTTCGGCTGCCATGAAACGGGGAGGGAGGGCATGGTATTTGGGAGGGGTTTACTAATTGTGCTGGAGAAAGATTCTGGAGCTCTGCTGCCTGTCGGAGTACGCATGCGTAGGAGGTTCCCGCCAAGACTAAAGGCACCGACATTCCATCTTAGTGATGCCTTTTGAAGTTATCTCACACCTGACACTTAGGAGAATTATGATTGGACTGTAACTGTGATGCCAAGGGGTAGGGAATGGGTTATTCTATATATCAATCGCTTTCGCGCCTAAATAATCAGTCTTCGCTTCACTATGCCTTTAATCATTTATAATTAGTAAAAGTACACTTGATTTCTACCTATGGAGTCTCGTGGTCTTCTTTCCTAATTACCTAATGAAGAGATGCTGACAGTTTGTTTGTTTGTTTGCAACACAAGTTGTTGTTCCTTTTGGAAATTTACTCATCTTACTGCAAAAGTGTTTCAATCATAGAGGCAGTGCGAATGTCATGTTCCATGAAATTTACATCATCTGCCTTCTGGAATAATGTTTGGACTTCCACACTTAGATAGAATGGGTGAGATTCCACACCATAAGACTAAAGATATGTCTGTAAAGAACTGTATACTTGGCCTCTCTTTTTTTTCACCTCAGAAACAAACCATAACTCTTGAATTGGCTGCTCGTGATTGATCCTGATAAAACCTGACATGAGAAAAAAACTTAGCCAAGACAGACTCTACCAAGCCTAACTGACCACTCTTACCAGCAAGCCAAGCCTAGTACCATCCAGCAGATATGAAAGAATGGACCCTGAGATGGAGAAGTAAAGACCAAAAGACTCTCTTCTATCCCCAGAAGACAGATGTAAAGACGATGGGGGAGGGTGGAAATAGATTGTAAAGTTTTCTTTGTTTCCTTCACAGATATTCATTGTAAGATTTTCTTTGTCTCATTTATATTGTAATCAGCTTAATGTACTCATGTAAGAATTGTATTTGAGAGTGGCTGGCACAGCAAGTTCTGAACACATTAGATTTTTGTCTAGTGGGAGGGAAAGTTTGTTCAAAATGTCTGTATTTTCTGTATTGTAGAAGCAGCTACACACACACACACACACACACACACACAAACACACGGAGGGAGGGAGAGAGAGAGAGAACCCATTCAGAATTAGATTGAAACTATCTCCTTAACTTAACTCCACACAAAGCTTTTCCTAGGTTGATTTTTGCCCTGGCACAAAAGCCTAAGCAGTGATATCTCCTTTTTAATCCCATGTGGGAGGGTCAATTCCCCTCAGGCAATTCCCCCAATTGAAGCTAGCAGAGAGGATCTCCCCAAAAAACCCAAGCCCTCACTGTGACAAAAAAGCCCACATTGCCCAGTAAAACAGGATAAGTTGCACTGGTGGTCTCATGAGTAGGAATACCAGGACTCATTGTGTGTAGTTTTTTAAAAAAATACTAAATAGCCTGGATTGCACACTAGCTAAACTCAATTTGGCCTCACTAAAATAAGAGCTAGGGCGGGCTCAAGAACCATCCCTCTGAAATGGGCAGCCTGTAACTTAAAGGAAAAGCATGGCGGTGAAGAATTTTGGGATTTCTGCTTGCTTGAAACCTGTCTGGAAGCTCACAGAAAGTGATATCTGATATTAATTGTCATGGAAAATTGGATACTGTAAATTTCTTTCCAGAAATTGTGCCCTGGTTGCTAGACCTTCATGGTTGAAAGCTCTCTGGGAGCCACTGAAGGGATCCTTCTGCTGTCTCTCTCAATGCCTTTCCATCAGAAGAATTAAGTCTTCCTGATCTGACCAATTTTAATCTTTTGTCAAGAACATGTCCGTTCCACTGATATGTTTTGGAAAAAAAAAGGAGGGATTGTAGGTAGTTATCACCTAGCCCTCTCCCAGAAAAAATGAAATATCCTAGGAAATATTGAAAAGGCAGAATATTTATCTGGATGTGAAAAGTAAGAAACATGTTTTAAAAGACAGAATAGCGGCCTACAGCTTCCTGCCCATCCCCCTTTGTCAATGAGCCATTAAAGACTGAGCTAGTCCACTTTACATAATAAAAAGAGTTCTCCCATTCAGCTCCAGAGTGATGGGATTAAGGCAGTACCCAACTCACCACATGGCATCTGAGAACTCAACCAAACCTGGATTCAAAACGCAGCCTAGAGAGTTGTCCCTGCATGGCTCCATGGGAGTCTGACAACCAATTAGAACACAAGCTCAAGATCAAAGGCCAGAGGGGTATAAAACCAGGGACTCAGCTTCTCTTCCTCCCTTGCCTTTTCTTTTCTTCTCTTCTCCACCAACATTGAAGCATGTGATCACCTTTTCTGTTCAGAACCCAAGCCATGTGGTCCTGTCCACCATTAAAACCATCTTTCCAAGCAGACTCCATGTCTCCAGTATCTTTTTCCCCACTTGGAGCTGAACCCAGAAGGACATTTCTTCCAACACCTTCAATGGTTTTTACCATTCTGAAGCAGTCAAGATGCTCTGAAAATGTTGCCACTGTAATGTTTATTTTTAATTTCAGATGAATATTTGCTATTATTGAACTCCAAATTCTACAGCTAAAGTCAAAAGTTATAATAACACAATGATTACTTGGTGATTGTAATGTGCAAATTTACTTGCATCTATAGAAAAGAAAGTATTTTTCAGAATAACCTATGAGAATTTTATTAGTTTCTTTTTTCATTTTGATGCTCTTGTGATCCTGGCCCACGCAGGGTGGAATGCCCTGCTGATTCGACAGCTAAAGGAAGTGGGGACTTCTCTTCATATTGAAGGCTGTATGTCTTTGTTTTACTTTTCACAAGTTCTCTTGATGTGGTATTTTAAAGGTTACAAATAGAAGAAATTTAGAGATAAAAATAAGCAGGTTTTATAAAGCACAAAAAAAAGTTCCAACACAACTTCACTTAAACAAGGGAAAAACATAAAGTAGACAAAGATTTTTAAGCAAAACAGATATCATGAGAAAAAACCCATGTGGGAACAAGTGAAATTTCATGCTTTGCTTCTTTTTATATTTCAATGGTATTAGTATGTTTTTAGCATTTATTCCTCCTAATATCTAATATTGTCCTGGTGGCAATCAACCCATGCAATGTAAAATGTTTTAGGGCAAGAATTTGCAACACAATTTAATTTCAATCTATGTAAATATATTTAAATTCCTCACAATAATTAGTACTTATGGTATTATATTATTCCTCAGTATGTATTTAATCAATTTTAACTTTGTGTCATATTAAAAAAAATGGAAATTCAGTGGCAACCTTTGAAGGCCTAAAAGGAGTAGTTGTCATTCATTTTGTTTGGTAATTTTTTTATTTTATTTTTTTTATCTTATTTTAAAAAAGTTAAAATACAAAGCTCCCAAAGATTAAAACAAACAAACAAACAAAAACATTGCAAAAAGACACTAAAAATTGCATTAGGAAAAAATCCTTAACATCTATATACATATTCTCCCTGAGTTGAATACTAGTTGATAAATTATTACAATATTAATTTCCCACACCTTGCGAAACAGGTCCAATTCTTTTTAAACTACCAAATCTATTTGCAAACTACTAACTTGTCATCTATATACTACATTAATGATAAAACAATTAAGAGGAAGAACAATATTGATAAAAAAGGCAAGGTTAAAGTTTTTAAACCCTTTTTAAACAAACTGTTATTGTAATCAGCTTGTAGAAAATGTTTCATTATTATCCAGTATTGATGTAAATAATATAAAAGCACTTCACCATCCAAAATCATGCTATGTTTCTATATGAAAAAGCCAGTTATTCACGACAACATAAATTAGAAAAAAAAGAACAGATAAAGTTCAACATGAGGTTAGAGTAAATCAGCATAAAGCTGGCCAGTCAACTGTTAAGGACAAAAAGCAAGGTAAAGCAATAAATTCAAAAAATTATTTGAATGAAAGTTAAAACCATGTGTGCTTAAGAAAACAAAATGCTGAAAGGAAGATGGATTTGCCCAATGACTTTCTAACTGCTGTTCAGTACGAATAGAAAATAAATTCTATCATTCAGCAGCCATCTTGGGAAGGTCCTTTCTTAGAGTAGGTATCATTCTTAAGAGAAAGGCATACAGTTCTATGATCTAAATTATGGTATACAGTTTTAACATAAGTTCCTCTTACAGGGAAATTAATATTATAAAACTAAGAACAACTACTAAGAATACACTATTTCCTTATGCTGATCCTTTCCTTAACTCCAGTGAAGTCAAGTAATGAAATGAGCTTTGCAACTGTAAATGAGAAAACATCTTCTGAAGCAAGAGAGTGGTTTTTCAAGTGGTAAAATATAGATTTAGTACAACCCGAGGAGCCTCTATAAAGGCTGTGAAGTGTTAGAATTCCACACCCCACATTTGCTCCAGCAGCCAATTTTATATAGTCCACACGTTTTCTGCCGTGAAATCAGAAAGTTCATTTGAAAGGTGCAAATTTATAGATGAATCACAGCACTTATTTTAAGATGAGTGCATGTTGGGTATTCTCTCTGTGTATTTATGCGAGTGTATGAATGCACACCTGTACATGCATTCATGGAGATAATATATCTATAAACAAAACCAAATTTAAATTTGCTAGATTATAAGAGAGTTTACTTAAAGCTTTCCTGTTATCACATCCTCATTAATACCACCAACATTACTTGAAATAAAAAAAGCAGTGAAACGAGATCTTTCAACAAAAACATTAAGAACATTGGATTTTTTTAAAAAAAGATTTGTGTTTGATGCCTGAAACTATATAAGCCACAACATCAGGAGAAAATTCTGAAGAAGGAGTTCCAAACCTGAGGAGGGAAGCAAGAGAGAAAGCCCTTGTTTTCTATTGTTCCAGGAGGGAATTTTTCCACTAAATAGTGTAGAAAATTTGCACCCATCCTTCTCCTAGAACATAGGTCTTCAAAGTTGGCAACTTTAAAGCTTGTGGACTTCAACTCTGTGAGTGCCTCCACTCAAGTTGAAGTCTGCAAGACTTAAAATTGCCAACTTTGGGGACCCCTATCCTAGAAGAATGAAATATTCTAGGAAATATTAAAAAGGCAGAACATTACACTTTCCTGGATGAGAAAAGGAGGAACATGCTCTTGGAAAGCAGCCCCCATCTTTGTTTATAGCCCTAAAAAAACTGGTGCCAACCTATCTACAAGACAAAAAACCTTCACCCTCAGGACATAATAGGATTAGCCCTCTACCCATTTCATCAAATGGCATCTGGGAAGATTGCATAACCCAGCAAGTTTCAACCAAGCCTGGGATCAAGACAGCCTAAAAGGTTACCTCTACATGGCCCCATAGGAGACTGACAACCAATCAGAATACATCCCCTTGCCACAGGAGCAGGAAGCAAGTTCAAAGCCCAAGAGAGGGTATAAATATCTTTCTCCCTCTCCCTCCCCCCCTCTCTCTCATGTGCTCAATTACCCCACACCTCAAACCATGTGGTCCTGTCCACCATTAAACCATCTTTCTAAACAACCTCCATGTTTTCTTCTCACTTGGAACTGAACCCAGATGGACATTTCTTCCAACAATAGCCAAAAACAAGAGGCAAGTGACTGAGAAGGAGATGTGTCAAATCAAAGTAAGAAATGCTAACATGATACAAAACGTAGGTGAACTTTCTCCCAGGTTGGGGTGGTGGTGGGAGGAACCAAAAAAGAAAGCATGCAAAGAAGTTGCACACACCAGCTCTGTATTTCTGCCATTATGCATATTAGCTGACTGGTCAAGGTTGTGAAAGTGTCTATGGCTCACACCGACTTGCAGCAAAAAATATTGTATATGAGGTGGAATGTAAATTAAGCAATATACCACCAACTCAAATTAGGTGAAGGAGCTCTAACATATGGGATCCCATTTCACAGCTATAGTGAGGAAATCTGGATGGCATGGACCAAAGTTGGCACCCCACATTTAGGTAAGTATATTCATTTGTATATATTTGTACTTCTCCATCTCATGGCACAGTATTCTCCAGATCTGATTCACATGTGCTTGTCAAGAAGACATTAGAGACTTCCGGTTGGCATTGTCTGTGGGAGCTGTTTCATTTTTAGCAGCTCCAGACCCATGGCTGCGTTAAGCTGTCTAAACAGCATCCATCAGCTGTTTGACAGATTGATTATCTCTCCTTCGGGCATAGAATGAGAGGTGAGAAGCTGAGTTTGGGAAATGCTCCATTCAACCTCCCCCAGGAGATAAATCTGGGGTGTGGAAGGTGTGAGCCACCCTATAACCCAGTGAATTCTCCACGCCAGGGATTTTTTCTGCCTTTTTGCAGAATGAACGATACCCTCAGCTCAACGATTGATTTATACCTGATTCCAACACGGGCAGACAAATACCGGAGAACTTCTAATTGTATGTATTACAGACTTTAATTCCATTTTTCTAAAAACTCCTTCTGATAAACTACATGGCAGAAAGACAAAGATGGCGCCAGTTTTGTAATTGTAATTGTAATTGTAAGTTTATTTATAGGCCGCCCTTTTCCCTGAGGGGACTCAGGGCGGCTTACAACTTGTGGGGAAGGGAATACAGACAGTGACATATAGAAACAGTACATAATTAAAAATAGAAACAACATTCATCATTCGGGTGGGGACGAATTACAATCTTTAACCCCAGGCCTGACGGGATAGCCAGATCTTGAGGGCTGTGCGGAAGGTCTGGAGGGTGGTGAGGGTACGAATCTCCACGGGGAGATCGTTCCAAAGGGTCGGAGCTGCTACTGAAAAGGCTCTCCTCCGCGTGGTTGCCAGTCAACACTGACTGGCGGATGGAACTCGGAGGAGGCCTAATCTGTGTGATCTGATAGGTTGCGAGGAGGTAATTGGCAGGAGGCGGTCTCCCAAGTACCCAGATCCACTACCATGAAGGGCTTTATGGGTGGTAAGTAGCACCTTGAAGCGCACCCGGAGATCAACAGGTAGCCAGCGCAGCTCGCGGAGGATAGGTGTTATGTGGGCGAACCGAGGTGCACCCACAATCGCTCGCGCGGCCGCATTCTGGACTAGCTGAAGTCGCCGGATGCTCTTCAAGGGCAGCCCCATGTAGAGCACGTTGCAGTATTCCAGCCTAGAGGTCACAAGGACATGAGTGACTGTTGTGAGAGCCTCCCGGTTCAGGTAGGGTCGCAACTGGCGCACCAGGCGAACCTGGGCAAATGCCCTCCTGGTCACAGCCGACAGATGGTGGTCAAAGGTCAGCTGTGGGTCCAGGAGGACTCCCAAGTTGCGAACCCTGTCTGAGGGGTATAATATTTGGCCCCCCAGCCTGAGTGATGGAACACTAGCCAAATTATTGGGAGGGAAACACAACAGCCACTCAGTCTTATCCGGGTTGAGTACAAGCTTGTTAGCCCTCATCCAGTCCCTAACGGCTTCAAGACTCCGGTTCATCACGTCCACCGCTTCATTGAGTTGGCACGGGGCGGACAGATACAACTGGGTATCGTCCGCGTATTGGTGGTATCTTATTCCGTGCCTCCGAATGATCTCGCCCAGCGGTTTCATGTAGATGTTAAATAGTAGGGGGGATAAGACCGAACCCTGCGGCACCCCATATCTTAGGGGCCTAGGGGTCAATCTCTGCCCCCCAACTAACACCGACTGCGACCTGTCCGAGAGGTAGGAGGAGAACCACTGCAAAACAGTGCCTCCCACCCCCATCTCCCGCAGTCGTCGCAGAAGGATACCATGGTCGATGGTATTGAAAGCCGCCGAGAGGTCAAGGAGAACTAGGATGGAGGCATGGCCTCCATCCCTGGCTCTCCAGAGATCATCGGTCAATGCGACCAAAGCGGTTTCTGTGCTGTAACCATGTCTGAAGCCGGACTGGAATGGGTCAAGGTAACTGGCTTCCTCCAAGGACCGCTGAAGCTGGGAGGCCACCACCTTCTCAACAACCTTCCCAACAAAGGGGAGGTTGGAGACTGGACGATAATTGTTAAGAACGGCTGGATCCAAAGATGGTTTCTTCAGGAGGGGTCTCACTACCGCCGCTTTAAGTGCGGAGGGGAAGAATCCCTCCCGAAGGGAGGCGGTAACAACCGCCTGGATCCAGCCCCGTGTCACCTCTCTGCTGTTGGCAACCAGCCAAGAGGGACACGGGTCCAGTACACAAGTGGAGGCACTCACAGCTCTCATGACCTTGTCCACATCCCCAGGGGCAACATCCTGAAACTCAACCCAGCGATGGTCTGCTAAATTATCCTCCTGTGCCTCGGCTGGATCTGCAAAGGTGGAGTCCAAATCCGACCAAAACCGAGCAACTTTGTCCGCTAAGAACTGGACATAATCCTCAGCCCTACCCTGCAAGGGGTCCCTCGTATCCCTCCTATTTAGGAGGGAACGGGTTATCCTAAACAGGGCGGCTGGGCGGGACTCAGCGGACGTGACCAAGGTGGCAATATACGATCTTTTTGCTGTCCTAAGTGCCCTGATGTACTCCTTGGTGCACGTTGTTAAGAGTGCTCGGTTCAATTCGGATTTATCGGACCTCCATAGGTGCTCTAGGTGTCTCCTCCGGCGCTTCCTCTCCCAGAGCTCCTCGGTGAACCAAGGAGGCCTCCGGGATCCATCGCCTCGGAGCGGCCGTAGTGGCGCAATCCAGTCAAGGGACTCCGATGCTGCCGAGTGCCAGGCAGCAACCAGAGTCTCCACCGGACTGTGGGCGAGAGTATCAGGAATAACCCCAGCTCTGTCTGGAACCTCAAGGGGTCCATAAGTCGCCTGGGGCGGAACCACCTGGTCGGTTCCTCCTCCCTACAGTGGGGGTTTGGCCTCAGTAGGCAGTGGTCTGACCACGACAGGGGTATGATCTCATTACCCCTCAGACCAAGATCACAAGTCCACTGCTCCGAGAGGAATACGAGGTCGAGCATGTGACCCGCTGAGTGGGTTGGGCCCCGAATTACCTGGGTCAAGCCTATGGCTGTCATGGAAGCCATGAACTCCTGCGCCCCATCAGAGTGTTCACCGAGCGAAGGCAGATTGAAATCCTCCAGGACCATAAGCCTGGGGAACTCAATTGCTAGCTCGGCTACCGACTCGAGGAGCGAGGGGAGGGCTGCTGCAACGCTGTTGGGAGGCAGGTACGTTAACAGCAAACCCACTTGACCCTTGAGGTCCAACTTCACCAGCAGGGACTCACACCCGACAAGCTCTGGAGCAGGGATCCTACGAGGTGCTAAAGACTCCCGGATAACAATAGCCACACCCCCACCCCTTCCCTGGGCTCTCGGCTGATGAAGCACCTGAAATCCTTCTGGGCACATCTCAACGAGGGGGACTCCTCCCTCCGGGCCCAGCCAGGTTTCAGTAATACATGCCAGGTCTGCCCTCTCGTCTAAAATTAAGTCCCGGACGAGGGGAGCCTTGTGAACTACAGACCTGGCATTTAGCGACAACAGCCTGAGACCAGGGTCCTGATTACTCACGCCATCTGGCCTCGGAGTGGGACTCATAGGGCCGGAAGGAGGGATCTCTGTGACGTAGCGAGCTCTCCTTCCCCGGTAATGGCCAGCCCTAAAGTCCCCGCCAGGTGTGGTTGTGCTGTGATAGAGTTCAAGACCATCTAAAGATCATTAAATCAGTAGTGATTTATTAGTAAATCAGAGTAATACAGAGTAATAACAAGTGGCTTGCCTGGATTTATTAACTGGGTGCAAGATAAGATTAACTGAGGAAATGGCCGATTAACACCTCGAAAAGTGCTGGCAGTTCACCTGCTCCGGCATCTAAATTACAGTCATTACTCCCCCATAACCCCCTCCTACTCCTGCTGGGGAACCTTTGACTTGAGAAATACTGCAAAAAGAATTTAATGATGCTTTAAAAAATCATGCTGCCACAATGGAAACTAAAATACAATAGAATAGAATAGAAAAGATCTCTGTTGCTTTTAAGGAATTGTCGGAAGAAGTTATGGGTTCGGTCCAGATTCATAATCAAGACATTAGAGATGATATTTTAGAGGCTTTTAAATACTTATTTGGCTATGTATCAGGAATCGAGGAGAAATTAGAAGATCTTAGTGATTCCAATATTAACCTGGTAACAAAAATGGATGTGGCCCAATGCAAGGTTGATGATGCAGAAAAATGAAATTATAATGTTGCAGTATAGACAGATGGGATTTGCTTTAAGGATAAGGGGCCTTAAAAAAAAAACCAAGAAAATCTGAAGGAGATCTTCTCAGAAGCTTTTGACCAATTGATGGGACGGCCAGGAGGGGACTTTGACTGGCAAATTGACAAGCTATATTGTGTTAATTCCTGGCTTGCCAGACAAAAACAACTTCCAAGGGACATTGTGGTGTATTTTGCCACAAGGGATATGAGGAATTTGATATTGCAAGAGTCTTATAAAACCAAGTTGCAAATTGGAGGTCAGGAGGTGACTGTTTTGAAGGAAATACCACCCAAAATGTTGAGATCAAGGAAAGACTATGCCTTTTTAGTGGATGAGCTCAAAAACCGTCAGTTACAGTTCAGATGGGAAGCTCCAGCTGGATTAGCAGTTAATTACCAGGGACAAAGATATCATCTCAACTCAGTATGGAAGGCTCAAGATTTTTATAACAATATACTGAAGGCTGGACATCCCCCCACCTTCCAGGACCCAGAGAAAGAGAACAAGAAGGATAGAACAGACAGCAAGATATCCAAGGATCATCATTGCTGGACCAACTTCCTCTCTTGGAACTAGAAGGAGCGAAGGAGCAAAGGCAAACCCGCGTGGTCACTAGGCATATGGAACAAGAGTTTAAAAAGCAACAAGCTTTGCAACAAACACATGCAACGGTTAAAGAACTCACAGGTTTTAGCTCAGAAGCAGTGGGAGGAGCCAGGCCGAACGCCAAACTACAGGATTTCCAGATGGCTCTTAAAAAGCTTCAGGGAGCTAAAGATGACAACTAAGTTCCTAACTTGGAACGTTAATGGCTTAAATTCACCACACAAATGGAAGAAAATAAACCATTATTTGAAACAATTTAAGAATGACATATTTTGTCTGCAAGAGACACATATTAGATTAACTGACTAGAATTATTTGATCAATGCAAGACTTGGACAACACTTTGTAGCCTCTGCCTCAGAGAAGAAAAATGGTATAGTTATATACCTAAGAAAGGACATGAAAGCTGAATTAATTGAAGCAGATTCCCAAGGAGGATATATCGCAATAGAACTGGTATTAGAAGGGAAAAAGATGCTCTTAATTGGAATATATGCTCCCAATCAACAACAAGACAAATTTTACAAAATGCTCCATACTAAGTTAATACAATGGGACTATAGATCCTGCATATTAATGGGTGATTGGAACGGAGTTCTGGATAACAAGAAAGACAAGAAGAGTCTCCTGCAAAACATCCAAATGTGAGTGAAATTAGCTAAGTCTTTTTCGATATGATGGATGATATGTAGCTAAGAGATATCTGGCAAGAAAGAAATGCAAGAGAACAGGACTTTACATCTTTTTCTGGTATACATCAATCTTTTTCCAGGATTGACTTTATATTAACAACAAATGATTTGCTTTCTAGGGTAAAGAAGATGAAGGTATGTTCCAGAGCTTTAACAGATCATAACCCGGTTTGGATGGAGTTGGAATTTGGGAAGGAATCTGGAAGGTCTTGGAGATTAAATGAAAATTTATTTAGATATGAGAAAAATGTTAATGAATGTAAAAAATTGTTGAGAGAATATTTTGTCTTTAATATGAATAAGGACACATCTATGGAAATGGTTTGGGATGCAAGTAAAGCGTACATGCGAGTAGTCCTAATAAATTTAAATAGGTTACATAGACATAAACAGGGGGAAAAAAGAAATGAACTAGAGGAAGAGATTAGGAAGAAAGAACAGGAGTTAATACTAAACCCAGGAGATAAGAAGATTAAAGAAGTAATTACCCTATTACGAGCGCAATTTAATATGCTGATGTCAGATCAGGTGGCTACTAATTTGTTATATGCAAAACATAATACTTTCTGTAACGCAAATAAACTTGGCAGATGGTTAGCATATTTGACCAGGAAGAAACAAAAATCTTGCAATATATCGAAAATACATCATAAAGGGAAGGAAGTTTATCAACAGGATATGATTCAAAAGGCCTTCCTTGAATTTTTTACAGGATTGTACACTAGTGACAAAATACAAGGTTTAGATATCGATAGATACCTGGATAAAGAAAAAATACCTATAGTTAAAGAGGAGCAGAGGGAAAGATTGAATCAACCAATAACCTCGGGGGAAATCCTCCAGGTAATTAAACAGTTAAAGGCTGGGAAAACACCGGGTACAGATGGTTTGACAGCAGTTTATTACAAAAATTTACAATTAGAAATGGTAGAACCCCTTAAGGAATTATTTAATAAAATCCAAGTGGAAGGGAAGGTACCTCTATCTTGGAAGACAGCTTTCATATCCCTGATACCTAAAGAAGATTAAGATCTTAGTCAATCAAAAAATTATAGACCTATATCACTACTTAATATAGATTATAAAATTTTTACAAAAATATTAGCGAATAGGTTAATGTTGGTTATTCATCAACTGATTCATAATGATCAAACCGGTTTTATACAAGGGGGACAAATGAGAAGTAATGTAAGACAAATTGTTAATATACTGGAACATTTGGGAAAGAATAACCAAATCCCCGCACACTTATATTTTTAGATGCCGAGAAAGCTTTTGATCGACTGAATTGGCAATTTTTAATGAAAACAATGCAAAAGATGCAAATAGGAGAGTATTTTCTACAATCAATCAAAGCAATATATCAGGAACAAACAGCACAAATTATAGTCAATGGAAGTTTAACAGAACCATTTAAAATCGAGAAAGGTACAAGACAGGGTTGCCCCCTATCACCATTATTGTTTATTATAACCCTGGAATTATTGTTGAATACAATACGAGGGTCAGGTGATTTACAGGAAATCAAGATTAGGCATCAAGAATATAGACTATGTGCATTTGCGGACGACTTGGTTATAACATTAATCCAACCAGGGAAATCTATCAAGGTTTTAATGAATATGATTAATCAATAATCAAATATCTGGGTTTAAAATAAACCTAGGAAAAACAAAGTTGCTAGTTAAAAATATGAACACTAATCAAAGGGAAGACCTAGTAAAAATGACAGGATGTGAAATAGTTTAAAAGGTTAAATATCTAGGAGTTTATATCTCAACCTCAAACGGGAAACTATATAAGTATAATTATGAGCCACTATGGCATAGTATACAGGCAGAGATGAAAAATTGAGAAAAATTACAATTGTCTTTGTTGGGAAGAATAGCAGCAGTGAAGATGAGTGTCTTGCCTAAATTTCTATTTCTTTTTCAAATGATACCAATACTTAAAAAAAGATGCAAATTTGCTTGAATGGCAGAAGGGTATTAACAAATTTGTTTGGGCAGGGAAGAAGCCGAGAATAAAACTTAAAATAATGCAAGATGTACGTGAGAGAGGAGGTTTGAAATTTCCAAATTTAAAATTATACTACGAAGCAGTAGTTTTATCACTAATCAGTGATTGGATTAACTCAATAGATTATAGAACACTTAACATCGAAGGGCATGATTTGGTATATGGTTGGCATGTTTATCTGTTATATGACAAGAAGGTGGATAAGAATTTTAAAAGTCATATTTTAAGGAATGCCCTACTGCGGGTCTGGAAAAAATATCAACATAAACTAAATGATAATATATCTATGTGGTAAATTCCCAGACATGCAATAGAGAACATAAGTATAGCACAAAAACAGGATGTAACTACATACAGACTGCTTCTCATCATAGAAAGAGGTGTATTACAGCTAAAACCATTGAATATACTAAAAGAGGAAAAGGTAATCCAAACATGGTTTCAGTATGGACACCTACAGGCTAGATGGAACAAAGATCAAAAAATTGGTTTTACGCAAAATGAGGATAATTTACTAAAACAAATTAGGGATCAAAGCCAAATGCATATAAAAAGGTTATATAATGTATTAATAGAAATGGATTCGGAAACAGAACTAGTCAAAGACTGTATGATAAAGTGGGCACAAAATTTTGAAGAACGAATAATGTTGGATACATGGGAAAAGATATGGATAAGAAATGTAAAATTCACGCAAGCCCAAAATTTGAGAGATAAGTTTTATAAGGTGTTTTATAGATGGCATTTAGATCCTAAAAAACTGGCTTGCATGTATCCGAATTTATAACCTAAATGCTGGAGATGTGATTGTCTTGATGCTACATATTACCATATATGGTGGACTTGTAAAAAGGTTAAAGCATTTTGCATAAAAATATGGTGGATTATGCAAAATATTCTTAAAAAGAGGATAAAGTTTACTCCTCAGTTATTCTTGTTAGGTATAACTACTGATTTACTGTTATAGAGACTAACTTGATTTTGTATTTAATAATGGCTGCAAGAATGTTGGTGGCGCAATACTGGAAGAAGGAAGATTTGCCTACTATTCAAGAATGGACATTAAAAGTAACAAACTTAGCAGAGATGGCTAAAATTTCAGCATATTTTAAGGACTACTCAGATGAGAAATTTAAACTGGAATGGAGAAGATGGATTGACTATATTCAAAATAAATATGGGACTAAGAAATTCCAGATAGTTTTTGACTGAAAAGGCGAGGAACGATATATTCTGTTTAGAGTTAGCCTAACAAAAGAGGAGTTAAAGCTCAAATGAAAGATGATACTAACTTTCTTTAAATTTATTTTAGAACATGTTTGTTAAAGATTTATACCCTGTATTTGTTCTGGGAAGTCAGGGGGGGAGGGGGGTGGGTGGGTTGGGAGGGTGGGGAAGGGGAGGTAAATATTTGTAAAAGCTTTTTTTAAAAAAAATTCAATTAAAAAAAGAAGACATTACAGATTACAAGTTGTTGCTAAGTATAGGGCAGAGAATAACAGAATGGGAAAGAAGCAAACACATACATTGTCAGCACTGCTTCTCCTTCTCCTCCTCCTCCTCCTTTAATCGTTTATAGTCAGTGGATGATCAGTTGACTATACAGAAAGAATTAAAAAAACTTGTTGTGTTTCTTCTTTAATTTTTAAAACACTAACTTTTTCAGAAATCATAAAAGGATGGTTTATTTTCCAGTAAGACGTGTTTAGCCTCAAGGCTCCCAAAGAGAACTCCATTTTATCTCTGGCTGCAATGTAAGTGAATTTCAAATGGATAATGCTATGTGCTTAGCGAATCAGTTTATTTATTTTCAAAGGTAAGAAAGAGGCATTATTGCTTCATATTTTCATTAGTTGGTTCTAAAATATCAGGGATGTAGGAGACAATCCAAAGAAGCCTTTTTTCCATTTTACTCCTGTAAACCCATTGCTTTCAGGGGATAAAACTAATGTACAATTTTACACAACTGCAATATTATCTATAATTTATTCTTCCAGACACATTAAATGTGCCCCATTTTTCCTTTTTAGAATCAAATCATGCTGATGTTAAGTAAGGGACATTTTAGTTTTTTATCATGAAGTTTTTCCATCTTATAATCTAACTAACTTCCATGATAAGCCAAAGTCATAACTGTTTGTGTGTCACAGCCAAGTGACTAGTCCCTCAGACTACTCTTTTTTTTAGCCCTTTAAGACATCTCAACACTCCTTTTAAGATCTCCCTATTGGCATTGTGATTGATTACATAAAGTAGGCTACCAAGGGAAGCATGCCTGCATGACATTTTGCTCTCTCATTATGCAGCTCTGTGCTATCTAAAAGATCAGCCAAGAGATGTCATCTTAGGTTTGTGCAGCAAATGTGCATTACTATACCAGCTGTCTGTATGATTTCTTTTTTGACAGAGGTGAGAAGATGTTATGGCCTCATGTTCCGAGGCATCTCCTAACAAGCTGTGTATAAAAATCTCACCCCCTTAATAGCTTAGGATGCACTCTGAGAGCACAGCTAATGGTGCGCTGAAATAATGATAAAGAAAAAATGATGCTCAGAGCATGTAGATTTAATGGGGGACAGGTGAAAAATAGCCTCCTCTTCTATTAATGTTCTTACAAAAACAGCAGCAAGCACCCAGCCTCTTTAGTTCTAATAATGCTGCATATATTTCAGAAGATTCAGGGGCTGGATAGAGCTCTTCTTGTCATATGGTCCTTCCCATAAATGTGCTCCTCCTACAAATATTTTACTAATACCCCACGGTAAGCAGAATCAGAACAGCCACATCTGTTAAAGGGTTACCTTGATTGTTAATGATACTTTAAAACTTTTGAAAGGTTTTGCAAAAGGAATACATTTTGCCTAAAAGGGTTTCATGGCAACATAGTGAGATAAAACATTTGTTATATTCTATGTAGGAACTGAATATTTTTGCTATCTTGGAACATCCTTTGGTTTTGAATATATTAGATAAATTTTTCTTTAGCGATTGAAACAAACAGTTTAATTATATTGACACTTAATAATTTTACTAAAATAAATAAATATTAATTAAGAAGAAACTTTGAAAATGGAACTTTTTTCCCTGTTTTCCCAAATCTGGTGACCTCAGTAACTGAGGAAAATGATAAATTGAAACATTTTCTTATTGTCTGAAATTTAGATGCATTCACCAAAAAGTTTTTTTCCCCCAGGCTCTTGAATTTTTCAATAGTTTTTGAAAAAGAGATGGTTATCTACATTACAAAAAAAAACCTAATAAATTTGAAGTTGCAATAGTAGTGATACCTTGATATTACGATTTAATTATCTCATATCAGTTGAATATTCTTATTATAGTGAACAAAAATCTTAGGAGAAAATTAACATTTAAACATATCCATGTATTGTTAGTTCTATACCAAAAGCACTGGAATTTATAATGAAGAATCTGGATCAACCATGGCTGGATTCTTCCCACAAAGATTGTCCCGTGTCCTTGAATAAGTACTTGTACACCACACAGCAAAAGTTGGCTTGATGAAACATGTTACCCTTTTTCAACACAGTATGACAACTAAATGGTAGGTGTAACTTGTTTAAAAATTGAACTGTAATAATTGAGATATAGTTATGATTCCTTGTCTCTTGCTTTTTTCTTTTATTCCTTTTTAATCTTTTTTCTTTTGGTTGCATTCATATGTTTTATATTTCTTGTTTGTAGTTGCATAAAAATAATAAAATTAACTTTTAAAAAGATAAAAAAAATCTTATTAGGTTTCTTTTTCTTCCACACTTCTTACTGATAAGCCAGTCTTAACCTAAAATAGTAAATCCTATTCACAGAAGGCACTACAATTTTCTGAATCTAATATTGCTATATTGGATTTTTTTACTTAGTTTGTCTATAATGAATATACTTGAATGTCATCATGGAAATGTAGCAATTTACATATTTTCAGAACACATGAAGAAAAGGTGGCATTTGTATAACAATGTTATTAGGTACATATTGAGATACATCAATAATTAGCTTCATCATTGTTTGCTTACTTTTTAAATTCATTTGCCACAGTGTTCTGTGACAGACGAATGCTAACCTGTCTTAAATCCACCCTGTTGCACTGCATGGCACTGAATGCTGGGCAGCAACAACAGGGACTAAAAGCTATCTTCATGCCACGGAAATGTGAATGCATTGGATATCGGGCATCTCCCTTCTTGACCACATTACAAATGACACCATTCGACCACATTTTGGTGTGGCACCAATTATAGAGAAAACGAGAAGGCCGACTCCATTGGTATGGACATGTTCTGAGGACACCTCCCAACATTGCCAAGACTGCCTACCAACTAGAGGTCCATGGCCTGTAACCTCGCAGGCATCCAAAACTGAGTGGCAAGACACTATGAACAAAGATATACAAGCAAGGGCCTGCATCCTGGAGATGCAGCTGACCAGGCAAAGTGGTGTTCAATGATCCGAAAAGCAGATCCTGCACTTGCAGGAATACGCTAGGAAGAAGAAGATTGTTTGCTTAAGTTCTGTTTTTAGTCTTGTATGATTTCAGTTGCAAAAATCATACTAGCTAAGCAAAAATTCTGCTGATTTTTCTTTAGCATCTTTCGAAGAAGAAAAACAGAAAGGAACTTTCTTAAATCTAAGGGCCCCACAGCCTTTCAGAGAATGCATAAAAAAATAGGAAGACCAAGATTAAATTTGATTTCTTGATTGTAAATGAAATTTAAATAAAAATAGTATATTTTAATTATAGTTACTTACTTCCCAATGTATGCTATTTTTTTGTCAATGAAGAACCATATTTTAATAGCAATTTTGGAAGATCTGGGAAGCTACAGTACTGTTCATTTAAGCTTCTGATAGTTCACCATTGGAGCAATTGTCTTATGTAAGAGGAAAAACTGCACTAGGAAACAGCAAAACCAACAACCCAACTAGCCAAAAAGCATGAACCATTTTACTGTAACTATAATAATCAAAGGCAGATGTTGACAACATATGTATTCTTATCCCTATATATGAGCTATTGATTAACCATTGATTATGAGCCTTCCTTACAACATACATATTGGTGTGTATTTCACTAATGCACACCCAAATAATAGCAATTCACATGGAGCCATGAACAGTGAGACTTAAATGGAATATATTCTTGGACTCATAAAGGAAAATATTTGAAACTTGAGGTTCAAATGAGGGGTCCCCACTATTTTGTTCAATCAAGGAAATGCCAAATAAACTAACAGTAAACAGCCCAAACAAAGTACCACCAAGACCACTGCCACCAACACTGCCACTAGAATATAAATTGACTGCAAACCCCACTCCTTACCAGCAGTGGTGAGGTTACTTAGTTTGGCTAATGAAACATCTGTAGGAAAACAACCAAGCTGAGAGAGCTTAAAGGATCTCTCATTCTTAGGCTCAGACTATCACAAAGTATCAGCCTCCAAAACTAGCTAGGAATAACAGCACCAAATTGCTGTATTGCTGCAACAACATTGTTCTCTTCAATAATTTTGATCATGATGGGATATAACAATATAACAATAGTAAAGAACCTTTCCTGTCCAGCCATGTCCAAGTGCTCATTTATGTTTCTTGGCTGAGGGAGCGAGCATTGTCTGAAGAGAGTTCTATGGTCATATGGTCATGTGGCCAGCAGGATTATATGCTGAGGCGCATGAAATGCTGTTACCGTCCCACCAAAGTGGTACACATTTATCTACTCACATTTATATATTTTTGAACTGCAAGGTTGGCAATTGCTAAGACAAGTAACTACATAGTCATGTGATTGTATTTCAGGCAACTTCATGCATTTACAATGTTTGCAATGCCCTGGGCTTATGTGATCACTATATGCAAACTTCCCAGTCAGTTTCAACTAGCAAACCTTGTGATTCAATTAATAACTCCAATGATTTGCTTAACAACTGTGGTAAAAAAAAGTCTTAAAATCATGTACAATTCACTTAACAAACACATCATTTAGCAATGGAAACTCTAGTCTGAATTGTGATCATAAGTTGAGAATTTTCAGTAACAATCAACACTAATTTAAAAAGAGAGATAGTTGTGAGAACATGATGTTTCGGCATTCAAACCTTCACCTGCTATTTTCCTAGATAGCACTCATGCTTAGGTTGTAGTTGCAAAACTAATGAATGAGGCAGAATAAAAGCTAAACTTAATTTGATTTATATTTAAATAACAGTAATAAGTACTGTAAATATGCCAGCCAGATTTTTTTTTAACTTTTGTTACAATTCAGTAATAGTTTATGGAGGTTTCTAGAGTCTAGTATGATTTTTAAAAATGAAGACAATGGCCCCAATGTACCTAGAAATGTGTGGAGCTTCAGCTATGATCACCACCTTTTGCCTTTTTTGACCCACCCCTCCTCCCCTTCCTGAAACACCCATGACTCCATTCAAGTCTTTTGGTGGTCATAATGAGTCTTAGGGCTTGAGGGATATCTTAAGATTTGTGATTGGTTTCAAGATGAATTGATGGTTTCTCTGTGTAACAGATCTGAAACCTTGCTTGCCTTTTGTTATAACATACACGAAAGTAATGTGAATCCAATAGCAGTCACTGTAGCAGATATTCATATTTGTTCTTTGCAATTCTAAATTTTGTTGTCATGTTGCAGCAAAAACTCTCCATGTACTCTCTTTGATCCTCAGCTTACCTTTGCTTCTCACATTCTGTCTCTCTATAAATCTGCTTATTAACACTTCTTCTATATTGCCCTATCTTCAACACTGTCTCAGTCACACTTCTGCTGAAAGTCTTATTTGCACTTTTGTCTTCTCTAGACTTGATTATTGTAATTTTTTTTATCCCTCCAACCCTTCTTAGGAGTCTGTTCTTGTAAAAATCCTGGGATGTGATCCTACAATAGCAAATGTTCATATCAATATCTCACCTTCAAGGGAAAGGATCTCAAAGAGAGCTACAGAAACAATGGAAAGGGCACTTTGGAGACCAAAAACTGTAAAAGGACCAGAAAGGTGACTAATCATTCTAAAGAGATAGAATTTACTTTGGTAATAAAAAAGATGTTAGCTTTACAATCCAAATGTTTTATTTAAAATACAGAGTGCAAGAGGTTTTTTACCTGGTAGGACTCACATATCTTGAAATGTTTTAATGTGATTGTAACAGTAAGCAATTAGTAGGTTTTTTTATCTGTTGGCTGAACTACAACTCCCAATAGCTTCAGCTAGCAGCGGTAACAAAAGATACTTAAAAGACTAGCAAGATCAGGTTTCCTTATTCTGTTTAAAAAGAATCATTCCTCCCTTAGAGTGATTATTAAAAGTAGACATATTGTTTAAAATAATAACAATATAAATAATTCAAGAAACAAGGATGCCAAGCCCATATTAGCTTTTCTGAAAGTAAATTATCACTAAATCAATGGGATGCATTCCCAAATAGAGAAGCACAGCATCTATCTATCAATCTATTGCAGCATTTCTAAACAAGCCTAATTCTTTACAATTTAAAGTATTTAACATAAAATAAAATAAAATCAAAATACACTAAAAATAAAAAAACAACCCAACTCTAGTGTTTGCTCATAAAAAAAGATTTGAATAGGATTTTTTTTTTTTTTTTTTGCAGCTGAAAAGCAACACGGCAGCTTCTCACATACTAGAATTCCATACGATTCTATCCTCTGGATACCTATTAAGGAACGAGACTTAGGTAAATGTAAGGTGGGTAACTATGATCACCAAATCAGTGGTCCCTGAGTTTCTTTTTTACAGCACTCAGAGCTCTTACTGTCCTTTGAGATGAGAAAGATATGAAAACTATTTTTGTAGCTTGAAATATTACAGCTAAAGTGCAGATCCTTTTAACTAGACCCTTTTATTTGCCACACAAACGATGCAGCCATATAATGTTGTAGCATTTCATCCTGCAAAATATTAACCCTGAACTTTGGTCACCAAGAAGTTCATTCTCTTGTCCCATACTTAATAAAATTTACTTCTATTTAAACATGCTAAGGCTAGCACTAACAGACATTGTTCCAGTGTCAATAGATTTGAATAATACATTATTTTATTAGAATAATAAATAAAGTGCTATTGAAAGGACAGTCTGGTTGGTTGAGTTATTGAATATATATCCAGCATTAATCCCTATGTACTTTGATCCTAACTTTAAATACCTAATATTATTTTATAATGTTCTAAAATGCTAATCAAATTTGTTTTTCTTACATTGGACAATTTAATTTAATTCTAGCTATCATAAACTTGCTAGAAATAATAGTATAATCCTATGATAGGAATTCCAGAGGAATTACTTCAGTTGCTTATTATAAGATGTGGAAAAAGAACAGTTTTATTCTAATAATTTCATTCTATGATTATAATTGTTTATTAAAAGTAGTATGCTTTTTATTATAAACTAAAATGATTTAAAGAATTAAAAAATTGTAGTATGGATCTATGTTGAAAATAATAAATAAAACAACTATTTTTAGTTATTTTTAGTTTTGGACAATTATTTAATCTTTTTATGATGGTTATCATAATTTAATAATTGATTATCAATAATCAGGCATTGACTGCATTCAAATATTCTATTATGATATAGTTTTCTTAATTGTAATTAGAGCTTAGTGTAATGTTATCAAAGCATAGTTTCAAACCGGACCTCCAGTTAACATCGCAGTGATATCAGACACAGGGAATGGGTCTCTGCATTTCCTGTGATGACCTACCCCTGATGGTGGGATCCCAGAAGAGCCAAAGCTGCCCTGCATAGATGGTGAAGCAAGGGTGCCCTGTGAGGTCGAGAAGACACACAGCTCTCCAGTCTGGCCTGGGGCCTTTTTTCCCTCTCAGCCACAGTAGGGAAAAGAAACAGCCTAGAGATGGTTGCCACAAAGTTGGGACAACTGAAGAACAACAAATAAGACTGGTGCTGGACCGAAGTAGGTGAACAGTGACTGGAACTGGGGGAGAGGATTCCTTGTTGCCTTAAACTTAATCCCAAGAAACAATTCAGAACTATCTGCTCAGATCTATTTGTTTAAGTGGCATCTAGGCATTCTGAGGAAATACCAGACTGGAAAAGAAGACACTGGAGAACAAAATAATAACATTTTGAAATGTATGGAAAATTGGACGCTTAAATTGGGGAAACATGGTACTGTGCATTTTAAAATACTGGAATTATTTACCTATAAAACTTATTCTGTTTTTATAATTGAGGCATCTCTGCCTCTGATGCAGAGCCATCATCTGAGCTTTCCCAGACTCCAGGACTTGCCCATACTCCTCCCCAACCTCCTCACTGTCTGACTCTGCTGCCAGCTCCACAGGCCGCTGGAGGACCACAACAAGAACTGTGATAAGTGCACCCTTTGAAGGGCAACCTAAGGACTGAATAAATAACTCCTGGATTGTTGAACAAAAGTGGAATTTGTTTTTAAAAACAAAATAAGATGCTTTATAAGGAAGAATCAAGTAAAACATTGAAGGAGATGGCACTACTTTTCCAAAATACAAAGGACATTATGGAGAAAGGATTTAAGGAGATTACATAAAAATGTAAAATGCTATACAAGGGATAAGGAGCAAAGACCAAGGGAGGAACTGATAGTAGAAATGGAGGAAAAGACTATGATGAAGAACCAGAAAATAAAAGAAGACAAGGAGACAACAACAACAACAAAAACAGTGACTGATGAAATAAACTAGGGGGAAAACATATTATGAGAGTGGAAAAGGGAATTGGAGATATTGGTAGATACCTTTGAAAGGAGATAGGGGTATGGGCAGAAATCCTGGAAACTAGGCAGTGGAGAAGGGTAGAGGTGCGGAAAATACTCAGATTGAACAGTCAAGAAACAGATGTAGAAAGAAATAAAGATCTTAGAGAGGAATATGGGAGACAAGTCAAAAGGAAAAAAAGCATAGCAATTGAAGTATTAAAGTGGGTAAGAGATGATGGATAGATGATTTTTTGCTTTTGTTTGTTGTTTGTGGTGTTGTTTTGATTTATTTCTCTTTTCTTCTCTCTCTTTCCTTCCTTTCTTTTTTTGAGGGTAGGTGACCTGATTAGAAGTTAGGTAGGATAGAAAGAAAATATTTTTTAACAAAGGATGATATGATTAAAAGTTAGAATAAGAGATAGAAATAAGAGAAAAGGGGAATATTAGTGTATGCACTTTTATATAATAAAATAAGAGCAATAATAAGAGAAAACATGGAATAATTGAATAATGACAGACTGCAACTTTATATAAATATCTATTACTATTAGAAATATATAAGTAGGTTGAAAGTAATAAGTATGACTAATGCTATTAATTTTATTTGTATTGGAATGTATGATACCCAGATGCCACTGTTCATGTGCAATGATATGTTTGTAAAAAACCCATAAAATACAGAAAGCATAGTTTCAAACGATAGTTCCTCTAGTAAACCAGAAGTAATTTCTCAAACATAGGACCTTACTCAAGATATATATGACTTTTTTGTATAGCCAAATCTGTGCTGAGATTTACAGTGGAATGCACTTTGTCCTAAAGGTGTTTTTTCAAAGGGCAACTGGACTTTGTTTGTCTTTGAAGAAGTTTCGCTTCTGTTCCAAGAACCGTTTTCAGTTTTGGATTGTATTATTACTAGATTTCTTCTCTAATGCCTTTATTATTATGAGCTGTGGTGGCAGGCTACTTCTGCTGATTGCCAACTGCCAGCAGTTTGGCAGTTCTGGTCACATCAGCTCAAGTTTGACTCAGCTTTCCATCTTTCCAAGGTGGGTAAAATGAGGATCCAGGGTTTTTTTTGGGTGGGGGGACAATATGCTGACTGTGAACTACATAGAGAACGCTGTAAAGCACTGTGAAGCAGTATTTAAACCTAAGTGCTATTGCTATTGTAGCTATTGAGTAATTTACAATGTCATAGGCATTGGTTGCATGCCAGAGATGTACAATTCATGGTTTGCTCCTAAATTCCTGTACCTTATTGCAGTTCCAAGATGCCCTAGAAATTAGAATGTCCCAGGGTAAACTCTGGCACACCTATTCCTTATTTCTTGCTATCTTTTCCCCTTACATTCATTTGTTCTTGCAAAACAATTTCTTGAAGTAGTATCATAAAAACCAACCAACTTGTTCTGAAGGCAAGAGGCACTCAAAGTATGGGGGAATCTAAACAAATCTCTATGATTCATTAAACCAGTCCAGCATTTTAGGCTTATATACAGATATGCAAAAGACTACTGTTGCTTTCAGAGCTGCATTTAGAGTTCCTTAAAGCAGTACATCTTTTTTTCAGATCTTGCAGATACCTGAAGAAAGCTGGGCTGCTTTAATAAATAGGCATGCTATTTGCTGAAGAGGCCAAAAACATTTCTTCCATAAAATTTTCAAAGCAGTTCCAATACTATGAATGAGCTCCTTCCAGACATGTGATCCATGGCACTAGCTTTTCCCACAAAGGAGGCAAGAAGTTCAGCAGTAACACAAGCTGTGAGAAGGATAGGGAAGGAGATGGGTGGTTGAGAAATATGAAATATATAAATAGTCAGACTTCTAATTTCAAAAGCGCTTTCATTGTTGTTACTGATGATTTCTCAGCTAGGCAGAACTGTGAGTGGAGGTCAGCAACTGAAAGGGAGGTCCCAATCTGTTCTCACAGGGCTGGGACAGAGTTGCTCTGGAAATTGTGACTCAACCCTTCTGTGGGCACTGTGTGCTCTACTCCCAGGAAGTTCTAAGAAGTTGAAGCTGCAGCTTGGTTAAGCTGATGACTCAGAAGTGCGAAGATTCATATTTTAACACTTGGGAATCAGAGGTGGCCTTGAACAATTTAACAACATTTTTGAAAAACAAAGAATTTTGCAAGTGATATCAGCCACATTGTGCTTTAAGACGCTAATGAAGCATTGCATTGGAAACCACATTAAAACCATAAGGGTAGCATTATTTGATCTTCTAGGAGAAATCAAATGATTTTACAGTCAAATCTATTTTTTTTTTCTTGCTTCCTGAATTCCAGTGGTGGGTTGCAGGTGGTACGCCCTGGTACAGGCATACTGGTGCCTCCTAGGAGCACCAGATACCATTCCGGGACGGTGCCCTGGAGGGCCCACCAGCCCATCCGATCTCCTTACCGGTATTTGAGCTGTTCGGGGCTTCCGCGCACGGAGCGTAGGGCACCTGCGCAATGCTCCGCCAAGCAGCTGGAGCATTGTGGAGGCATCACGGAGCATCACAGGCGGTAATTATGCATGTGTGTCCGCGCGTGCTGCATGCATTAATGGGGGACGCCAGCCCTGTTGCACCATACTTGTTGCACTGGGATCTGGAACCCACCACTGCTGAATTCCTAATGAAAAAGATAAATTTGTCTCAAGGTTTTCAATCATATACTACAGTCTCTGAAACAAATAGTCTTTTCTATCCAAGAAATACTAAATTTCATAAATGGTGGGATAAAAATTCACTGAAATGATAAATTACCTTAGCAGGGGCATTCATAGGATAGGATTAGGTTAGATTAGATTAGATTTAATGAATTTATAGGCCGCCCAATCCCAAAGGACTCCAGGCGGCTTACAACAAATGCATTTAAAAAATAGAAAAGTTAAAAACAAAGAAACATAGATTAAAAAAGCCACAACATATACCAAGGCTAATCAGGGCTGGACCTCAGTCATGAGGTCAACAGCCCGGGGCCTGCCGGAATAGCCAGGTCTTAATGGCCTTTCGGAAGGCCATGAGAGTGGGTAGGGTCTGGATCTCTGGCGGCAGTTCATTCCATAGGGTCGGAGCGGCTACAGAGAAGGCCCTCCCCCAGGTGGTTGCCAGCCGACATTGTCTGGCTGACGGCACCCGGAGAAGGTCCACTCTGTGCGATCTTATCGGTCGTTGGGAGGAATGTGGCAGAAGACGGTCTCTCAGTTATCCGGGTCCTAGGCCATGTAGGGCTTTAAAGGTAATGACCAGCACCCTGAATTGTGCTCGGAGACCATTAGGGAGCCAATGCAGCTTGCGGAGGATAGGTGTAATGTGGGTGTACCTGGGTACACCCAATATTGCTCACGCGGCTGCAGTCTGGACCAGTTGTAGTCTTCAAACACTTTTCAGGGGAAGCCCCATGTAGAGCGCATTACAGTAGTCAAGCCTAGAGGTGACGAGAGTGTGAGTGACCATGTGAAGTGCCTCCCGATTCAAATAGGGCCACAACTGGTGCACCAGGCGAACCTGGGTGAAGCCCCCCCTGGTCACAGCCGACAGGTGATGTTCTAACATCAGCTGCAGGTTCAGGAGGACTCCCAAGTTGCAGACCCTCTCTGAGGGGAGTAGATTTTCACCTCCCAGGCATAAGGATGGACTAATTGGACTGTCCTTGGGAGGCAACATCCATAGCCACTTGATCTTGTCAGGATTGAGTGCGAGTTTGTTCACCCCCATCCATATCCTGATAGCTTCCAAGCACTGGCACATCACTTCCACTGCTACACTGAGTTGGCACGGGGTGGAGAGATACAACTAGGTATCATCCGCATATTGATGATATTTGATCCCGTGCCGATGAATGATCTCACCCAGTGGCTTCATGTAGATGTTAAATAGGAGGGGGGGACAAGATCAAGCCCTGTGGCACCCCATAATTAAGAGGCCTAGGGGTCAACCTTTGTCCTCCAACCAACACCGACTGTCGGTGAGGTAAGAGGAGAACCACCCTAAAATGGTGCCTCCCACTCCCACCTCTTCCAGCCGTCGCAGAAGGATACCATGGTCGATGGTAATGAAGGCCGCTGAGAGGTCAAGGAACATAAGGATAGAGGAATGTCCTCCATCCCTGGCCCGCCAGTGATCATCGATCAGCGTGACCAAAGCAGTTTTGGTGGAGTATCCAGACCTGAATCCAGACTGAAAGGGATCTAGATAATCTGCTTCATCCAAGGTCCGTCGGAGTTGTAGGGCCACCACCTTCTCAACAACCTTCCCTAAAAAAGGGAGGTTGGAGATCGGACGATAGTTGTTGAGAATAGCTGGGTCCAGAGAAGGCTTCTTAAGGAGGGGTCTTACCACCACTTCCTTCAAGGACTGCGGGAAAGATCCCTCCTGCAAAGACGAGTTAGTAATCCTCTGGAGCCAGCCTCGTGTTACCTCCCTGCTGGTCGAGACCTCCCAGGAGGGGCACGGATCCAGCAAACAGGTGGAGGCACTCATCGCTCCCATGGCCTTGTCCACTTCCTCAGGGATGACAAGCTGGAACTCATTCCAGGAAATCTGAGCAAGACCTTCCCTTGGCACCTCCATTGGTACTGTCCAACTGGAGTCTAGGTCTGTCCGAATCTGAGTGATTTTGTCCGACAGAAACTGAACAAACTCCTCAGCCCATCCCTGTAAGGGTTCTCCCGCATCCTCCCCTTTTAGGAGGGACCGGGTTATCCTAAACAGGGCAGCTGGGCGAGATTCTGTGGATGCAATAAGAGCAGAAAACTGTGCACATTTTGCCGCCCGTATCGCCACTAAATAAGTCCTAATAAAGGTTCTTAGTAGTGTTCGGTCAGATTCAGAGTTGCTAGCCCTCCAACGTCGCTCTAGGCATTTCTTTTGGTGCTTCATCTCCCGGAGTTTCTTGGTAAACCAAGGTGCCCTCCTGGATCCATTGCCGCGCAGAGGCCGTAAAGGCACAATCCGATCCAGAGCTTCAGTCACCATTGCATTCCAGTTGGCGACCAAGGCGTCTGTCAGAGTGTGAGCTTGCAGGGCCGGAACAAGGGATCGCTGTAACGTAGCGAGCCCTCCTTCCCCGGTAATGAGTAGCCCTGTAGCTCCCATCATATCTGCCCTTCCCAACCATGACCAGGATGCTCCGACCCACCCCCGTCCCCGTAGACCACCCCCCTCTCCCATGGCCCCCATTTTTCTAGGCAGGCCATATCTATCAATCATTCTAGGACCAGAGGTAGACCTGGGCCCCCTGCCACTTCTGCTAATGCACTCAGTGGAGGAGGCACCAGGCTGTGCTCCTGGTCCTCTCATGTATGCTACACAACCATTCTCTCATTCATAGCCCACTGTAGTCATTTAAAACATACAAAATTACATAATAAAGTGGTATAAAATTAATTAACTTAAATTAAAAGTGGGCCCATTGATCGACATTCACACCACACATACTCCACCCCAGTAAAAAAAAAAAGTGCGCAGTTCTCAAATTCCGCCGAAGTGGATTCGTACAATTTGGAACCGGAACTGGTGTTGGTATAGGAGGGGGAATTCCTCAGTGTCTCTTCTCCCTCGTGGGTCTGGAAAAGTGTAAAGTGCAAAGGTGGGGGGGAAGGAGGCCCAGAGTCTGAGAATGGCCGGAGCGGTTTTTTTTTGTGGGGGGGGGGAAATGTAGGATAGGATGGTGGTTCCAAAGGTGCTTTTTTCCCCAAGAGGCAACTGGACTTTCTAGTTTTTCTTTGAAGACATTTCACTTCTCATCCAAGAAACTTCTTCAGCTTTGCCTAGAACAGGGGTGTCAAACTCATATCATCATAGCATCATCACTTGACGTATTGGGACTTTTTTCTGCTTCACTAAATCATGCATGTGCACCGCATGACGCATCCGGCCCATGGCCCAGGAGTTTGACAGCCCAGGCCTAGATGGTGGAGAATGGAAGGATTTATACTTCTTGCAGACAGCTGGTCATTTGCATTTTTAGAGAGTCATTGAGGCTACATGGAGGTTTATCTGTATTGTCAGGGTCAGCTGAGTGGTGCAAATGGGTGTGGAGCCTTCTTGGAATTGCTGAATGGACTGTGTTGTAGACTGGAGATAGATGATGTCGTATTCCTCCCCCTCTGTTGAGAGATGGCTGTTCCATTTTGACATAGATGGCCACTTTAACCCCTCTTTCAAACCAGTGGTCCTCTCCATCCAAAATGTGGATTTTGTTGTCTTCAAAAGTGTGGCTTGTGTCTTTTAAATGCAGATGGACTGCTGAATCTAGTCCTGATGTGTTTGTTCTCCTATGTAGTTCAATGCACCTATGGGGTTCCACACCAATTTGCACCACTCAGGTGATCCTGATTACACAGACAAACCTCCAGATGATCTTAACAACTATCTAAAAGAATGCAAATGACCAGCTGTTTGCAAGGAGTATCAATCCTTCCTTTCCCCACCATCTAGGCAGACCTGAAGAAGCTTCTTGGATGAGAAGTCAAATGTCTTCAAACAGAAAACAAAAAAGTCCAGTTGCCTCTTGGAAAAAACACCTTTGGGGCAACCATGACCTGGATGGCTGAGAATCTCCATAGGCAGATAGGATGGGAGGGCTGTTTCAAAGTCTCGCAGTCCTGCAAAAATGGACGTGTTTTCAAATATACGGATGCACTCAACATCTTAACTTTTTGAATCTCCCCCTTCTTCTAGGAATGTCCCTGATCCTGAGATTTGCCAGGTTTCTGACAATTTTGCCCCATATGCATTGAATCATATTTCAAGATGGTGTAAACTCATGATCCCTTTTTTGTAACACAAATATTATTCCACTTCTTTGAAAAAGTCAAATCAAACTCAAATTTAAAAATAAATCATCCAAGTACAAAAAGAAAAAAATAGATCCAGGAAACTACAGACATATCAGCCTGACCTCAATACCAGGAAAGATTCTGGAAAAGATAATCAAGCAACAAATTGGTGAACATATAGAAGTTAAACAAAGTAATAGCCAAAGGCCAACATGGGTTTGTCAAAAGCAGATCATGCCATACTAATCTTATTGCATTCTTTGACAAAGTGACAAAATTAGTGGACCAGAGGAATGCTGTCGATATAGTTTACTTGGACTTCAGTAAGGCAAAAGATAAGGTAGACCATAACCTACTACTAGATAAAATAGAAGAATGTGGGTTGGACAGCATCACCACCAGTTAGATTTGTAACTGGCTGACCAACTGCACTCAATGTGTAGTCCTCAATGGAATTGCATCTACATGAAGGGAAGTATGCAGTGGAGTACCTCAAGGCTCTGTTTTAGGCCCAGTACTCTTCAACATCTTCATCAATGATTTGGATGAGGGAATAAATGGGGAACTCATCAAATTTGCAGATGACACCAAGCTGACAGGAATAGCCAACACTCCAGAAGACTGGCTTAAGATACAGAAGGATCTTGACAAACTTGAACATTGGGCACTATCTAATAAAAAGAAATTCAATGGTGAAAAGAGTAAGGTTCTACATTTAGGCAAGAAAAATGAAATCCACAGGTACAGTATAGGTGGTACCTTGCTCAATAGTAGTAACTGTGAGAGGGATCTTGGAGTCCGAGTGGACTACCATTTAAATATGAGTCAGCAGTGTGCAGCCAAAGAAGCCAACACAGTTCTAGGCTATATAAACAGAAGGATAGAATCAAGATCACATGAAGTGTTAATGCCACTTTATAATGCATTGATAAGGCCACACTTGGAATACTGCATTCAGTTTTGATTGCCATGATGTAGAAAAGATGTGGAGATTCTAGAAAGAGGGCAGAAAAGAGCAACAAAGATGATTAGGGGACTGGCAGAGGTGGGTTCCTACCAGTTCGCACTAGTTTGGTAGAACCGGTTCGTCAAATCTACCGAACCGGTTAGAAGAGGTTCCACCAGTGGACCCGGAAAGCAGGCCACCCCTACAGAAGAGGTTCCAAACATTTTTGAAACCCACCACTGACACACACAGATAGACAGACTCACAGAGAGAGAGAAAGAGAAAGAAAGAAAGAAAGAAAGAAAGAGAAAAAAAGAAAGAAAAAGTGAGAGAGATGAAAGAAAAAAAGGAAAAAGGGACACAGAGACAAAAGGAAGGAAGGAAAGAGAAAGAGATAGAGCTAGATAGAGATAGATAGATAGATAGATAGAGAGAGAGAGAGAGAGAGAAAGAAAGAAAGAAAGAAAGAAAGAAAGAAAGAAAGAAAGAAAGAAAGAAAGAAAGAAAGAAAACACATGGCTGGCAAGCCACTCCCACAAAGGAGGCCACACCCACAGAGTAGGTTCAAAAACATTTTAAAACCAACCACTGGCGACTGGAGACTAAAACATATGAAGAATGGTTGCAGGAACTGGGTATGTCTAGTTTAATGAAAAGAAGGACTAGGGGAGACATGATAGGAGTGTTCCAATATCTCAGGGGCTGCCACAAAGAAGAGGGAGTCAAACTATTCTCCAAAGCATCTGAGGATGGAACAAGAAGCAATGGGTGGAAACTAATCAAGGAGAGAAGCAATTTACAACTGAGGAGAAATTTCCTGACAGTTAGAACAATTAATCAGTGGAACAGCTTGTGAATGCCCCAACACTGGAAGTCTTTAAGAAGATGTTGGATAGCCATTTGTCTGAAATGGTACATGGTTTCCTGCCTAGGTAGGGGGTTAGACTAGAAGACCTCCAAGGTACCTTCCAACTCTGCTATTGTATTGTGTTGTGTTGTGTTGTATTGTATTGTATTGTACTGTACTGTACTGTACTGCACTGCACTGCACTGCACTGCACTGCATTGCATTGTGTTGTATTGTATTGTATCAACCTCCTAAAGGATGCGGTGGTGAGACCCCTCCTGAAGAAACCTTCTCTGGATCCAGCCATTTTAAGTAACTATCGTCCAGTCTCCAACCTCCCCTTTGTTGGGAAGGTTGTTGAGAGAGTGGTGGCCTCTCAACTCCGATGGTCCTTGGATGAAACCGATTATCTGGATCCTTTTCAGTCCGGTTTCAGGCCTGGTTACAGCACGGAAACTGCTTTGGTCGCGCTGATGGATGATCTCTGGCGAGCCAGGGATAGGGGTCACTCCTCTATCCTTGTGCTTCTTGACCTCTCCATGGCCTTCAATACCATCGACCATGGTATCCTTCTGCGACGGTTGCAGGAGGTGGCAGTGGGAGGCACCGTTCTTCGGTGGTTCTCCTCCTACCTCTCAGACAGGTCGCAGTCGGTGTTGGTCGGAGGGCAGAGATCGACCCCTAGGCCCCTCAATTATGGGGTGCCGCAGGGTTTGGCCTTGTCCCCCCTCCTATTTAACATCTACATGAAGCCGCTGGGTGAGAGCATACGCTGGCACGGGATTAAATATCATCAATATGTGGATGATACACAGTTGTATCTGTCCGCCCCATGCCAACTCAGTGAAGCAGTAGAAGTGATATGCCAGTGCCTGGAGGCTGTTAGGGTCTGGATGGGAATGAACAAGCTTGCGCTCAACCCCGACAAGACCGAGTGGCTATTGATGCTCCCTCCCAAAGATGGTCCAGCTATTCTATCTCTCAGCTTGGGGGGGGTGAAATTATAGGCCCCTCAGAGAGGGCTCGCAATTTGGGAGTCCTCCTGAATCTGCAGCTGACTTTAGAACATCATCTGTTGGCTGTGACCAGGGGGACCTTTTGCCCAGGTTCGCCTGGTGCACCAATTGCGGCCCTACCTGAACCGGGAGGCTCTCACAACAGTCACTCACACCCTCGTCACCTCAAGACTGGACTACTGTAATGCGCTCTACATGGGGCTGCCCTTGAAGAGTGTTCAAAGACTTCAGCTTGTCCAGAACGCAGCCGCGTGAGTAATCGTGGGTGCACCTCGGTACACCCACGTTTTACCTATCCTCCGCGAGCTGCACTAGCTGCCCATTGGTCTCCGGACACGCTTCAAGGTGCTAGTCATTACTTTTAAAGCCCTACATGGTATCGGACCTGGGTACTTGAGAGACTGCCTCCTGCCAGTCACCTCCCAAAGACCTATTAGATCCCACAGACTAGGCCTCCTCCGAATTCCATCTGCCGGCCAATGTTGGCTGGCGACTCCTTGGGGGAGGGCCTTCTCTGTGGCTGCTCTGGCCCTCTGGAACGATCTCCCCGTTGAGATCCAGACCCTTACTACCCTTCTGGTCTTCCACAAAGCAACTAAGACCTGGCTGTTCTGGCAGGCCTGGGGCTGTTGAACTATCCAGCCCCATTTGAGGTTACGGCTGTTGTAGAATTTTTAAATTGCTGTTTTTTATTTTATTTTTGTATCCCCTCCCCTTTTTATTGTTAGCCCCCCCTGAGTCTCTCGGGAATAGGGCGGCATACAAACCAAATAAAATGAAATGAAATGAAATATTGTATTGTATTGTATTGTATTGTATTGTATTGTATTGTATTGTATTGTATTGTATTGTATTGTATTGTATTGTATTGTATTGTATTGTATTGTATTGTAAGTAGTTTGCCTCCTTCTTCCAGTTTGTGTTTTGACTTCCCAGTGTAATGTTGTAGCCCTGGAATTCACTATTACCTTCCAAGTACTAATGAAAGGCAACTCTGCATACTTTCTAAGATCAATCAAGGTCAACTAGATGCTGCCACCTGCTGTGGGTTTTATATTTAAGTAACTGTGTAGCTTCATCTTGCCTTATTCACTTTTTATATAGAAATCCATTGACCCCTTGATGTTATTTTATACCCACTTGATTTCTATTTAATTCCACAAGTCCTATCACAAAGTCTGGAAGAAGTCACAATTAAAATAATAACTGTACAACTATTGGTTCAGTTATAACATGCTTTTGATGGTGGATTACCTTTCTCCTGTAGCTCATTTTCTTTTTCTGCAAAGGGGGTGCAGGAAACAACTTTCCATTGGTTCAGGGGTTAATTATTCCAGAGTTTAAGCACTTGGGTGTGATAAAAACACCTCAAGTACTATGAAAACATGCATTGGTAATCACATGCAAAAGAGAGATGTTTAGAAATAGGAAAAATAAAATAAATAAATAAATAATAAAAGAAGAAGAAAAGGAAGAAAGGAAGGAAGGAAGGAAGGAAGGAAGGAAGGAAGGAAGGAAGGAAACCTAAAATAGAAGGAACAGGTTTATGCACATGGCAAAAACATATACTTGTGCACATAAATGTATTGAAAATAACTCTTGAGGAACAGGAAGAATGCCCATAACTAGGACAATGGTAAAATAAGAACTTGGGAGACACTTTCTCAAAATAAATTCCCATTTTAAATTCAGATTTCTCTTATCTGACTGTTATCTTGGCTCTGACTTTTCTTCCTGTTCCTCAAAGTTTTTCTCTTAGCCATTACATGTGTGTTCAAAAATGTCAAACAGGAGGCCACAATACTGTCTCTGGAGCGCTTTATATGTATTATATGCTGCTCCAATTCAGGAAGATGTCTGTTCCATTGAAATCCCAGGAGTTTGAGTATAGCTTATGTCCACACTGCTGAAATGCACCTGGGCCTGTTCCACAGCCCGAATGATCTAAATTAACTGCTCCAGAAAAATACAAATAGCAAGCAAGAACTGTAAGAAAACATGGTTGCATGAGTGAAATTAAGTGGTTTCTGATAAAGATTTCTTCCTTAGAGATCAAAAGAAAAGGTCCTAACCAAACTGCCCTATTAGCAACCACTCATCTTGTTAAACCTGGGGAATACCTTTGTATCAATTTCTCACTTCATCAAGTGAAGATAATTATTCCAGCTGAAATACTAGAGGAGTAAACAATTCCAAGGCGATGAAGAAAAAGAAAGGGGTTGCTTAATGAGAAAAAAAGTTGATCAGTTATTCTGTTTAACCTCGGATTTGGAAATAAATATTCCGGCAATTTCCAATTTCTCATCTTACTGATGAGATTAAACTGATGATGTTTAGAATCCTCAGCCTAATAGTTCTTTCCCTGTTTTAAATTAAGGTTGTCTTTTTAATGCATTCTCTTAACTCAAGAAACAAAATATTAATTCTTCCTAATTATTTTTAGAATAAACTTGATTATGAACCCAGCTTCTCTCCCTCCCTTCTTTCCTCCCTCCTATCAGACCTGGACTAAGAATTCAGGATAAGGACTAAGGATTGCTGTACAGACATATTCTTTACTGTTATCTTGTGGTTGCTGGAATTTTTGCAGCCAAATCCTAGCCCTATCTCCACTCCGCCCCCCACACACACCACCAAATGCTTGTGCAGAGGAAATTTCAGAGATTTTGTGTGTTTCTGTTATGGAGGTCTATGCTGGAGAGCTACAAAAATTTTCTTGACACTGGCAAAACCAATTTATTTTATGGGTGCTAATGAGATCTTTGTCGAGCTGCATGTGCCACTTTGAAAGGAATCTAGTGAGAATGAAAGCCCTTAATTTAACAAAGCAGGATTGAAAGTAGTTTGCAGCAGTCTCTTGCATCCAAATCCTAACCATCTACTGTCAGGAAATATCTCCTCACTTATGCCCAATAGCCACTGCCAACAGTCTCCAAAACACTACTTTTAATTAAAAACATTATTTCTAAATCTGGTTTACAGTTCATGATCTGGGGGAAAAGGGCTTCTAGCCCTATGAACATTTAGGCTGCCATGTTGCCAACTGAGACTGCCAGTTTTATTCCAAAGATAGGCCTGTAGAATAAAAGATAAGTTTTGACTTCAGCCAGCTTATCCTAACCAGGTGTCCTCCAGAAGATTTGAAAGTTAGCTTCTCAATCCCGGGCCAGGCCAGATAATGACTGATATCAGGAAAACATTTCCAGGGTTCTGGAGGTTGCACTCTGTGACATCCAGAGAACCTTGTTGGAAAGACTACTTGTTGAATTGAGTATTGTTGACCTCCCTCAATTATTTAATCAAGTGTCTTTTTATTATTTCCAACTCAGTGTTGGAGATGAATTTTGTAAAGGAGCTGAGGACTTTATACAGAAGCAGGATAACTTTTTGAAGACTGAAACACAATGTATTCCAATATTATTGATAGAAGAAACTAACACAAGTAAGAGGGAACTTTTAAAGGGCAGGTGCAGTCAGGGTATACAGCAGAGGTGGTATTCAGCCAGTTCTGACAGGTTCTGCAGAACCAGTAGCAGAAATTTTGAGTAGTTCGGAGAACTGGCAAATAGGCTGGCCCCTCCCTACTGCCTTCCAACCAATCTTTTATTGCCCTGAACAGGAGAATGGAGCTGGAAAGCTGGTTAATGGACTGGGGAGGGAATGGGGATTTTGCAGTAACTTTCCCCTGCCATGCCCACAAAGCCATGCCCACAGAACTGGTTGTAAAAAATTTGGAATCCTACCACTGGCCTACAGAGAAATAAGTTCTGGAGACAATTCCCCAATGCATCAGTATGAGAGAGATAGTTAGCTCTCTTTATTGATTCATTCATTCCAACTCCCTTTATCTACTTTGTCATATAAACAAAAGCAGAGCTGTTACTAAGGGAAGATATAAACTAAAGAAAAAACTAAATGAGAAAATAGAAGGGCACATATGAAAAAATAGAAAAATAGAAAAAAATAATAGGGTAAAGAAAGAAGAGACATAAGAAGAAATGACTTCTTTTTCATCACAAGTAAAAACAAGTAACTTCTTACCTTCTCTTAGAACACAACAAATGATTCCTCTTTCCATATCCCATCACTTACCTATAACAAATCCTTAAAGCTTTGTTTCAGTCCTGCTGAGCAAAATTCACACTCTCTTGGCTTGTTATTTATGTAGCCTTTTAATGATTACAATATATTTATTAGATTACAAGGTATATAATTTATATCTTAATAATAAAATTAAAATTTGGATATAATACTTTATACATGGATTTGACAATTGAACAATGTAAATAGATTTTATGTGCCCTTACAATGGCTAAAAGAGTGGTATTTTGGAAAGATAAATCTATGGCTCCAGGTATTCACTGGATTGAAGACCTGACCCCACTTGACACTTATAAGCAGATTGCTTATAGATGTAGACTTTGTAAACATAAGTATAATGAAATAATGGGACATATTCAGGGGTGAAATGCTACTGTTTCGCAGAACTGGTAGTAAAAAAATACTAAAAAAGTAAAAAAAAAGAAAGTTCTGACAACCCACATTGCAGAGCAGATCTTCTGAACTTTTTCCCCAACTTTTGAAGCATTTTTTTCACTACAGGTTCTCCAGAAATGCAGGGATGGGGGTCTGTTTGTGCTCCTAGCAGGCTTCCCTGAAGCCTACTAAGCCAAAAATGGGGATGGGAGTGGGATGGTGCTGAAAAAGAAAGAAAGAAAGAAAGAAAGAAAGAAAGAAAGAAAGAAAGAAAGAAAGAAAGAAAGAAAGAAAGAAAGAAAGAAAGGAAGGGAGGGAGGGAAAAAGGAGAGGAAGGAAGGACTACAAACCTGGCACTAGATGCAGTTTCAGAGGATAATCCAGGGCTGGAAGAGATCTGGAGGTCATCTAGTCCAAATCTGCTCCAGCAGGACATTGTTAGTTTCTGTCTATTAATCTCCCAGTTACATGATTACATAGCCATGCCCACCCAGTCACATGACCCCACCAAGCCATGCCCACCAAGCCACGCCCATAGAACCGGTATTAAAAAAAATAGATTTCACCACTGGACGTATTTATACAGTATATAGTAAATTTAAAAAAGATAATCATACAAATGTATTAGAAATATATATGTATCTGAATACAAGTAGTCCTTGCCTTACAACCAGTCACTTAGTGACTGTACAAAGATATGATGGACTCCCCAAAACATACAACTTACAACTTAGTTCTGGAGTTCTGACTGCTGCAAACTCTCCCATGTAAATCATAGTCGGATGACCATATTTTGGGCATTTGGCAACTGGCTCATCTTTAAGGCTGGTTGCAGTGTTCCACAGGCATGTGATGGCAATTTACAAGATTTTTGCCAATTTCCAGCATTTTCAATTGGTTTCCAATGAAAAAAAGTGCATGTGAGAATACATTGATTTGCTTAAGGACCATGATGTTCACTTGGGACTCTTTATTCTACTGTGGTCATTTGTCTTCAGCTTATGATTCCTTCGTCAGAAACCCATGTTCTTTTTGTTGTCTCTTTTGAATGGTATGTAACTATGCTTTATTTTTCTGTGCCTATTGATCCTGGCATTTTCACTTTTGCAGTCACACAGCAAAAAAGAAAAGTAATCATTCCTGTCTTTGAATCAGTTGAAAGGACTTTCTTGGAACGGCCATGGTTGTGGAATTTTGCTCTTGGAAGCCATTTGAATGTAACTATGTACGGAGAATGAGAAAACCATATTTAAATATATTTGACATGAAACATATAGAAAGCACCAACCTCGCACTCTCCCCTTTCTATAGAAACATAAAGAAAGACAAAAAAATCTGAAGGTAAAGCAATATAGTTTTTATGAAAATCTAATTATCCTCACTAGGCTAACATATAGGTAGGAGTAATTTGGAATATAGCAATAGCACTTAGACTTATATACCACTTCACTGTGCTTTTCAGCCTCTCTAAGCAGTTTACAGAGTCAGCATATTGCCCCCAACATCTAGGATCCTCATTTTGTCAACCTTGGAAAGATGGAAGGCTGAGTCAACTTTGAGCCAGTCAGGGTTGAGGGAATCAAACTTCTGGCAATACTGCATTCTGGCCACTGTGCCACCACAGCTCTTATATTGTTTATTAAAGCCTTTCACACAATTCTAGTCATCAAAGACTCCTGAAAGACATTTAACAATTAGAAATTTCTTTAAATTAATTTTGCTACTGTTTACCAATCCATGACCAATCAAAAACAGGAAACTGACAACAAGAAAAAATAGTTCTAATAATGAAAAAAATGGAAAGATTAATTGGAATCCTGCTTTTCTAACTTGTTCACAAAAAATCTGCATGAGCACTAAAATGACCAGGTTTGTTGATTACATCAAATTATTCATTGTTAATAAAAAAAAAACTTGTAAAGGAGAAGTGGAAGATAATTCACATGTACTATTACACTGCAAGCTATACAGAGCTTGTAGGTCTGCATATATTCTCCCCTTATTAGAGAGATTGCCAGGGAGGGCAGACAATTTTTATCTAGGCTTTCTCCTCCAGGACACTAACCTGGTTACCACGTATGCAGTGGCAAAGTTCTGTGCTGCTGCAATGTCCATAAGAAAAAAATTGGCTACAGTATAGTACTATCTTGTACCAATTATCTGGACATACCTTTAACAATCTTTGGACCGGGTGTCTGCTCTCCCCGTTACTATTTATTATGTCGTTAGAGGTACTCCTAAATCAGATAAGATTAAATCAGGAAATTAGGGGTTTGACCATAAAAAAAGAACAATATAAAACACAGGCCTTCGCAGACGACATGGTCTTTATTGTTGAAGACCCTCTAACCTCAGGACCGAAATTAATGTTTAATGTATGTACTGGACGAGCACAGGGGCAGAAGTTAACAGAGTTTTGACAGCCACGAGCGCATGCGCCTCGCGGTCTGTCCAGTTCCAAGGGGCGGAGGCATCGAGGTGGCGATGCAGGGGCTCCACAACAGAAGCCTTGTGGGGTATAAAGGAGGAGTAGAAATTGAGTAGCCCCAGGAATGCCTGAAGCTCCACCTTTGAGGTGGGAATGGGGGCGGAGGCAATGGCCTCTATCTTAGAAGGAGTGGGGTGGATTCCTCTGGAATGCAAAAGGAACCCAAGGAACTCTACAGATGGCACGCCCAGCTGGCACTTGGACCGCTTCAAGTGCAAGCTGGCATCACGGAATTGGGAAAGCACTGCCCTAAGGGTTTTGACGAGTCCTGATTGGTCCGGAGCAGCAATCAGGACATCGTCAAAATAGAGCACAACTCCTGGGATGCCATGGAGCACCCACTCCATGAGCCGTTGGAAAATACTGGGAGCCACACTGACCCCGAACTAAAGCCGGCGGCACTTGAAAGCCCCGTGGTGGGTCACAATGGTTTGGGCTGTGGCGGAGGCCTCGTCAACCGGCAATTGCTGGTAGGCTTGGGCCAGGTCCAATTTTGCAAAAATCTTGCCCTGGCCCAAGGAGTGCAGAACGTGCTGCATCACGAGCACTGGGTAGGGATGCGCCTGAAGGGCCTTGTTCAAGGTCGCCTTGTAATCGGCGCAGACCCTCAGGGACCCATCAGCCTTTAAGGGCAGGACGATGGGGGTTTCCCAGGGGGCATGGTCGACGGGTTCCAGGATGCCCTGGGAGACCAGTTTGTCTATCTCGGCATCCACACGAGCCCGCAGGGCGAAAGGAACCCGTCGTGCCTTCAGGCGGATGGCCGCCACCATGGGGTCCAAATTGAGGGAGATGGGGTTGCCCTTGTAGCAACCCAGGGCATCGAAGAAGACGTCATCGAATTCTGACAAGAGGGAATCTAGGGAAGACACGAAACGGAGAGAGTTAATGCCGGCTATGCTGACCCCAAAAGCCCTGAACCAGTCAAGCCCCAGGAGGGAAGCCAGGGGGCTTTGGACCACCACAAGGGGCAAAGAACCGTGGAATTTGCGAAATCTGACAGGAAAATATCCGCAACCCAGGATGGGAATCGGGTTGCCCTGATAGTCATGAAGGAGGCAGTCAGCAGGGGCCAGCTGGCTTAAGGTGAGGGTCGGTATTAATGACGTCAGGGTGTCCCAAGACATAATTGTGCGGGCGGACCCCATGTCCAATTCCATTTTGCAGGGGTGGCCAGTGAGTAAGACGTAAAGGTGCATCTTACCCCGGCCGCTGTAAGAGGAGAAGGCAGCAGAGTCAGGCTGCCAGTCAGGCAGAGAAGGCTCAGGGTCACAAACTGCATAGCACCCTAGGCGGGTGGCAGAGGACCCAGGAGGGTGGCATTGGAAGGCAGCAGGCGGAGCAGTCAAAGCAGGAGGAGGAGGCCTCGGGTTACGAGCATCCCCCGGTATGGAGCAGCAAATGTTAGAGATGTGGCTCTTCTTCCCACACTGTCGGCAGAGGGCCGTTCGGAAGCAGCAGGATGCCCTGGAATGGCAACCACCACAGCTGAGGCACACACCATCATCCTGAGGAGGCAGAGAGCGGAAGCGGTCGACAGAAGAAGCGGCATCGGCACAGGGATCTTGCACCATCATCTGACAATAAACAGCTGAGTGAGGCAGCACTGGCATTGTGGATGGAGGGAACCGCCAGACATCAGGAATGGACAATCTTGTAAGCTCGGGCTTCATCCACCGCAATCTTCATGGACAGCTCAGTGCAGGACAAAATGCGACGATGAAGGTTGATGTCAAGGAGCCCGTAAATAAACTGCTCCAGGAAAGCATCCTCAAGATCAGCAAATTCGCAATTAATTGCGGCAGCTCTCAGCTCGGCCACGTACTGGCTGATGGACTGTCCTTGTCTTTGGATACAGTGCCTGAAAAACTGCCGGCACGAATACTTAGAAGGCGTAGGCTCATAGTGTAGCTTGAGCTGAGCCATGAGGAGATCAAGCGGCATAGTGTGCACCGGGGTTGGTGCTGAGAGAACCCTGGCAGTGGCAAACATTTCTGGACCGCAGTAATGTAAGAAAGTGCCCCGTCGCCTCCCCTCAGGGAGCTCGGAGAGGTCATGGGCTTGGAGGAAAACCTCGAACCTCTCTAAAAATGCGTCCCAAGATTCAGCCTCTGGCCTGAAAGCGGCGAAGACTGATGAAAGAGCCAGGGCAGAGACGATGACGGGGTCCGTGTCGCTCATCCTCATCGCAAGTTTTAAGAATGAGGCATGAGGTAAAATGCAACGTCTTTATTAACAGGCAACAGCAATGAACAAGTTCAGAACCCGGACAGCGCGGGGGCCGCCTGACAGCTATTTATATTTAAGAGCTGTCAGGCGGCTGGCCAATCGGTGGCCAGTGATTTTCCCGCCAGCCGGCAGGTGCACCTGGGCCAATCAGGAGCCTGTGGCTCTGGCCCCGCCTGCCGGTTGCGTCGGAAGGATGCAACAGATTAAATAGTGTATTTTGGATGTTCAGTAGTAGTAAATAAATAAATAGAGAGGGAAATTGTATCTTGTTGAGGCCTTTGAAGTGAGAGGCAGTGCTGGGTGTGGTGAGTGATGTTGAATTGTCACACCCACTCAGCCACATGACCACCTGGCCATGACCACCCAGCCAGTCATTAGGGTAGAGAACTAGTTGTTAAATTATTTGAATCCCACCACTGGTGCCACATTGTGCTTTAAAATATTACTATATGTGAAATATGAAACTAACTAACTGAGGTAACTCAATAAACCATAACTAAGCTACTAATGACTCACTGCAGGATGAGTGTTATTCTCCACAAAAGAAGATGAGCCACAGTCAATCAGCATGAAAAAGGCTGCAGCTACATATAGCCTGTTGTTTGACAAGCCCTCCTTTTTCAGCCTCCGGTATTTTTTTCCAATAGTGGTCATCTTGATGCTTTCAAAGGCAGTGCATAAAAGCAGTAGGAACTGCTATTTTGATAACCATTCAGGCTTTGAAACAGTAATGGCCTAGTTGCCTGGCTGTAATGTATACAATAGTCATGGATATATTTAAAATATGAGAATATGAGGCTACATATAGTCAGCAGAGAAGAGGTTTTGTAGTAAAAAAAATATTTAGTCTATCTTACTTTTTAAAATCTTCATAGCATTTTCCCACAATGCAGGGTCCACATTTTTTAATCAACTTATGGTTGACCCATTGGTTGCCATAGAATTGACCAACTGACTTCTCACCTGAGCCTGACATTGTGAACTAAGAGAGAGTGGTTCAAAGCTACCCAGCCAGTTTTAATGCTTAAGGTGGGACTAGAACTCACAGCCTCCTGGTTTTATTTTTCTGCCTTATAGGCTACTAACTTCTAACTGAGTCTTACTAGACCAATCAAAAACTTTGCTAGTGCCTTCCCAAGATGGAATCAAAGAGCTGGGTTCACCATATTAGAGTCTAGTTGCTTTATCTTTATGCACATATGAAAAATTAAGATGTGAATGTTTGTGGGACACCTAGATCAAATTTCTCTCAAACATAATCAAAGCAATTTGATTTCATCAATAATTGAAAGAAACAGGAATAGTCCATAAAGTTTGTTTAAGAAGTCAGATTTGTGCAGATGGCAGGACATGTCACAGTGAGACAGCAGTCAGAAGGGCAGTGTGGCCACTGAGCTGACCAAGTGATGAACTCAACCACATGTCAAACCCTGAGGCAAGTCTATGGTCACCAGCACAACAGCTGCCTTTGGACATGGACAAGGAGCCAGATGCTGTGTCTTGGAATTCGTCTTGATACAGGTTGGCAAGTGGATCCCTGGACTGTCATGCTTGTTTGCAATTTGGCACAGCAAGATAAACAAAAGCAGCTCTGGGCTCTCCCTGCCTCTTTGGAAACTTCTGTGTTATAATTAAACAAATATTGTCCAATTGCTTAACGCAGTTAGTATTTCTTAGGTAGGAAAAGAAAAAGAGGGTGAATATAAAATAATAATTAAAGAAGCATACAAAGCTACCGTCTATCAAAACATGCAACCTCTCTTTATTCTAAAAGTTGCAATATTCATCTAATCTGGAAGCAGACTCTTCTCTTCCAGATTAGATGAATACGCAATTTTTTAGAATAAGGAGAGGATGCTTGTTTTGATAAACACAGAATCACTTTCCTGTCTTAGTGCCTGCAACTCCAAGCCAGCGTATTCATCAGCAATAATCATAAGGAACAGTGGGACTATTAATTCAGCAACAACTGGAGCGCTACAAGCACAGTGCTGTTCATTATTGGCTAAATCATTTGAATCAGTTTAACTATTGTAAAAAGACTATGAGATCTTATGTTTATTTCCTTGAAATTAGTTCCACTGATCTCACAAAGAAATTCCATTGAAATCAAGTAAATTTCAGATGGGATAGCAGAGAGATTTTTCTAAACAACCTGGATGAATCTATATAAAATGCAGAGACACTGAGCTGCAAATCTGCAATGAATGGATTCCCAGAACATTTGAAATAAATTCCAGCTTTGGAGCATCTGCTAGAGACCATAAACTCTACACCCAGTTGCTGTATCTTTTATCAAATTATTGGCTCACTTTCCTTACCCTGCAAGTCACCTGTTCCTGGCATCCTGATTGAGCTCTTCTTATAAAACATCCCAAGTTTCAGTACCTTAGCATCAGTTTCCCAATATCACCCAAGCTTTCTAATCCAATACAATGCAGAACCAATATTGGAGTTATATCTAAAACAATAAACCATCTCTGATGACTTATGACATCATATATATTTGTGGTGTTCTAAGCCTTTGTAGATCACATGTTGCTTTTGTCTGATTTATTATATGGTGTAAACAATAGCAGGCATCAAGACTATCTGGGGATCAAAATAGTTAAAATGGTGGCCACAGCTTCATCCTCTTTTACATCAGAGTTAGTATTTTGATTGCATGACACAGCTGCCATCCTGGCATAACTACTTATTTATTTAAAGCAACATAAACTATATTAAAACTATTATAACCATGAATATTGAAAAAAAAAGAACCTGGCACCAAGCCAGGATTCTGACATTTAGTCACTTCATGGTTATCTAGCATCTGGGGGACAGGCCAAGTCCTGAGTGCTCTTCAGGTTAGGAGGGTAGAGTACTGCCAAACATTGGGGATGGGGGAAGTGATCCATAGGGCAGCAGCTGCCACAGAAAAGGCATGCTTTTTAGCTCCCATAATGTAGCAATGTTTAAGGGGAAGGACTAAGAGCCTGCCCATCCTACCTAACCTGAATAGGATTACTCCTGTGCATGACCTTAATGAGTGTGGTCTTAATTTAAAATTTGATTCTAACACATAAAGTGAATCCCCCCGCCAATACCTTCTTTAGGAAGGGGCCAATGGCAAACTACTTCTAAAAAATAAGAAAATTGCAGGGATTTATCCAGGCAGTATCTAAGTTTCAGACACAATTGAACAAAAGAAAAAACAAAATCTTAGCAACCATTCCACATCAATAATTATTCAGGTGGGAAGAAGTGTAAGGGCTTGTTTAAACCGAGAGTTTGGATAGGAATGAGAAAGCAAGAATTCATTGCAAAGAAAACCAAGCCATCCAATTTTTGTTTTTAACAGAATTGATGGAAGTGACTATTTTTTTCTGTACATGTTTACATGTACAGGTCTAATTCAGGAAAGATGCAAAGTATGCTTGTGGAGTTCTCAATGAAAATTCCATTAGAGCCAGTTTGGTGTAATAGTTAAGGTTTCAGGCTAGAAAGCATGAGTCCAAGTCCTGCCTTAACCATGAAAGTAAACTGGGTGTCCTTGAGCCAGTTGCCCTCTCTCAGCCCAACTCATTTTACAGGGCTCGTGTTGTGGAAAAATAAATAAGAGGAAGAAAAAGTGTTGGATGTTTTCAATGCTTTGTATTATTTGTAAAAATAAAAAGACAGGACACAAACTGTAAATAAATAATTCTGAACTGCACAGATGAATTTTCTGCTAAACCTAGTGAATTACCTGACTTTGTCCTTTCAAATAATGAAGAAATAAATTCCTATTTCTTGTCAATTATAAACACACGATTCCAATATTTCACAGAAAAGCAGACATATTTGCACTCATTTATTGCTGTGGTTGAAACACACAGAGTTACATACTGGAATCTTTCACAACATTTAAGTTGGAGAAAACAGGAGAATTCTTATAATTGTTGGTTGTAATGATGTTATGGGTGCATTGGGTCTTGAATGTGCCAGAGTTGTAATATCACAGATACTGAAAGAATGTGTTGAGTTCAGCAGAAACAAAATGCAGCAGAAACAAGGAAAATCTACCATTTTTGTGCAAGAAAACAAACTGCTCATAAATTACCAATTGATGTTAAACCTGAACTTTTCTGAGCAAGGGAATAAGCTGCATTCATCTACACTAAGCAATATAATATAACCCAGGAGCATTTCACCTTGGTTAAATACCAGATACATTAAAGGCCATTGCTAACAGCTATAATGAATGTCACTTGGATGCAGTCTTATTGCTGGCCAGGTGCTATGAGTGAAATACGTCAGCCCTTCATTAAGGTCAGCCTAGATTTGGAATGGTTCATCTACGAGGTTTGGCTGGAGGCACCCTTGGGAGTACAGGAACTGGAAAATCTCTTTGGTGCAAAGTGGATTGGAAGAACAGGTCTTAAAGAGTGTCAGAGAAGAGTTATTGTCCATTATCCATAAGCTAAAAAGAACAATTTGCCAGCAAACGAATAAGGTGCAGTGGCATTTTTAGTAAGGCACAAAAGAAATTTGAGGTAACACACATCTTCTTGGCACAAGTAGGTTGAATGTTGAATGTTGAATGTTGATTTTATTTATATAATGCCCTTTTCCCCCGAAGGGGACTCAGGGCGGCTCACAACTCAACCCAGGGAAGGGGGGGATACAGACAAAATTAAAAACGACACAAAACAATACATGGTTTAAAACACACAGCAGTCATACCATTCGAGACGGGGGCAACAATTCTTTAGCCCCAGGCCTGTCGGAACAGCCAGGTTTTAAGGGCTTTGTGGAAGGCCTGGAGGGTGGTGAGGGTTCGAATCTCCACGGGGAGTTCGTTCCAGAGGGTCGGAGCAGCCACAGAGAAGGCTCTCCTCGGGGTAGTCGCCAGTCGACACTGGCCGGCGGATGGAATTCGGAGGAGGCCTAATCTGTGGGATTTAATCAGTCGAGTGGAGGTAATTGGCAGCAGGCGGTCTCTCAAGTACCCAGGTCCAATACCATGAAGGGCTTTATAAGTGACGACTAGCGCCTTGAAGCGTATCCGGAGACCAATAGGCAGCCAGTGCAGCTCGCGGAGGATAGGTGTTACGTGGGTGAACCGAGGTGCACCCACGATCGCTCGCGCGGCTGCATTCTGGACAAGCTGGAGTCGCCGAATGCTCTTCAAGGGCTGCCCCATGTAGAGCATGTTGCAGTAGTCCAGTATGATATTGTAACGCTGTTTCATAAATCAACAATGCTATATTCTCCTCCGGATGGATCTTGGATCCACAAGACCTACTTTTTGTCATAACACTCAAACAAGCAAAACTATCCATTCACCCATCTTCAATTTATGGTTCTTGGCAAGCTGGACTGCCATTCTATACATGACAAAATTGTTAGTTGCAAATATTAGAGTAATGATGAATTTCAGGGTTACACTATTAAGTACATATTGTAGGAGCAATCTATCCAAAACTGAACATAAATAAAATGTGCAGATTTCAAGGAAGAATTTCAGCAGGATTTAACTCTTTGATTGAAATTATAGGAGTGGGTGGATGTTACAAGCAGGTTGCTCTCCAATATCCCCTTTAGTTTCCCAGTAAGTTTTCTGACATCCCAGCTTATCTTTATATTTTTTCTTCATAATTGGATATTCTTCCTAATCAGCACCAGACTGCAATCTCTTACACTGTTTATTTTCCAATAATGCTTCTGTGGTCTATTTGTACTCTGTACCCATTATAGTAAGCAAAATTAATGTTGACTGACATCTCACTTTGCAACATACCAACTTCCCAATTCTTCTTTTAATTGTTATAAATATGGAAAGTCATGAAGGACCTACTAAAACACCAAGAGAGGTAATCTGCAGTTATCTGGAGACAGGGATTGCGCTGCCTACTCTTGAATTGTAGAACTGTAGAATAGATCTAATTCCAGTTCTGAATTTATAGAAAATGCAACATCCACATTATAAAATGTTTGAGTTGGCATAGTCAGTAGTTTGTGATTAGCTAGGTCCTCTGCCTGGCCAGCCATATTTCATTCTGACTATTCTTTGCCTTCTCTTGCTTATGAACATAATTTTCTGGAAACAACTTTTATCTTTCAGGAGGAAGGATAACCAGTAGGTAATAGAAAGAGGAGCTTTAGAGGCACATCAAGAATAAGCCTCTCCCCAAAGGATTGGCCTTTGATGTCTTTGTTCTGGGAGTTTGTGATGGAGCCTTATTCTCTTGAAAGAACTATATTTCCCTGCTGGCTGGAAGTGCTTTTTCCTAGTACCTCAGCCATGTAGCCTCCAAGCTAAATAAGTATAATATGCTATGTTAGACTATCTTTAGTGGTTTCTGGAAATACATATTAATGCAGAATGTACCCACCAGTTGCTTCCAGAGACGGGACACAGGGAACATCATGCACTGGTGTTAAAGCACTTGCTCAGACTTACATGCTGTTGTTTTTTGCGCATAATTCAAAGTGTTGTGCTGTCATTTTTAATTAAAATATAAAAAAACTGCTTGCCTCGACCCAGCTTGTCTTATCAGCTTTTTCTTTTACTGAAATATTCAAAAGATTCTCTTATTGCATTTCCTATTCAAAATAGGAATTGGAGGAAATTCTACAGTCTGTTTCTACAGTCTAGCCTGAGTGAGAGGTCTGGGCACTCTGGAAGCAGTTTGAAAAGCCATAAATTATTGATTCACGTGTTAATTATTGTAACAATGTTAAATACATTGTAGTTAGGAACAGTAATGGGGAGAGGCACCTAAAGTTTCTCTCTTCTCATGTGCCAAAACACTTGGCTGGCTTAGATTTTATGTTTGAATGCATGATGATGAGATGTTACAGAGTAGCAAAATGACTGGGTACAGCCCTGGACATCTAAAGACAATCATTTTTGGGCAACGTCCAAATGACATTTGTTAGATGAATTTCCAGCTTGCAACTCCCACCTTTGTCAGATGAATTCCCAACTCCCTTCTTCAAATTAATGACATAGTTCTGACACATGCACAATGGGAGATGATGATTTTAATTTGTTTTTTTATATTATTTTTATGTTGCATCATTGTCATTTTCTGTTTTATGCTTATTTCTGTTTTAATTATGTTGGTTTTCAAAATAGTGCACACATGCTATAATTTAAGATTTTTTAAAAAAGAGCTATTCAGAAAACAATATTTTAGATGGTGCTGCAATGATTATTATACTTTAAGTGAGGTCTACAGGATGTAGAACATTTAAATCACCAAGAAAATTTCAATTTTCTAAATTGAAACCCAAGAATTTCAATTGGTCCCATGCTATTTTTGTCATGGACACATGGCCAGTTTCCAGGAAGATATAAGAAAAAGCTAGGTGAATAAGGAATTTCAATTAATTCAGCCTTCAAATTTACTAAATAAATTTTACTGAGCAATAGATTATGATAATCTTTTGGAAATTCCTATAGATATCAAGAGTTTAAATTTAGATATCTTATATTGTCCTTTCTGCTACATTCTATGATAGTATAACTAGGTGACTAATTTTATTAATTTGAAACTAATATACGGTATGTTGTGTGTTTTTAAAATATTTTTTAAAAAAATGAATGCATTTCATTTATTCAGAGAATAAATAATATGAGGATTCAGCACTGAGCTAAAACACACACAGGCACTCACACAAATAAACACACTGGGTGACACCATAGTAGACAAGGAAATTAGGTTGATATGATCATTTAATTGAATGAATACCTTTGATTGTTTTATTAAGGAACATCCAATATTATATGTTGACAGTATTAATTTTCTGAAAAACTCCTGATATGCACTTAGTTAGAGATAAATATTTTCAAAAATGTTAATAAAAAGTAACAGCTTCATAATCTTGAATTTAGATGTAGATTTTTTTGGGAATTTGTAACTTCAAATGTATCATAGTAAAGATTTGGAATTAGGGCTGAAATAACTTTTATAAAGAATTGCAAGCCCATTTACTGGGCCTGATGTTCCCCCTTGGTGCAACAAAGAGTTTTACATGGCAGAATGAGGCATTGAGCAATGTTTTTTGTTCACCTACCAGTAAGTAGCATCCTTTTTAAAATTCTCAGCTAAACAATTGCTTTTGTTACCAGCAGTTCGCCAGATGGCTTAGGTTTTGATAAGATAAAAGAGTCAGTTCCTTTTGCAATTAGAGGTATTTCATGTAATGGTTTAAAGAGGATATTACAGTTAAAGTCACTTCTCCCTAACTGGATACTTTCCCTATATGTTAGATGTGAAATGCCACAACTTTCTCCCTGATTGGGAATTATAAGAATTAAAGTCAAACACATCTGAAAATAAGGAAGCATTAAGTGGTTCTGTATTTTTACCTTTTAATTACATAGCTTCAATGTGATCCATATTATCCTTCTCCAAATAAGTGCAAAATATGACTTAGTATTCCACATATTGGACCCTAAAACCCACTATAATTAAAGCAGAAATTTCTGTATTTTTTTTCTTTTAATTTGTCTGCCTATAATCTGGTAATATCATATGAAACATGCAATGATAAGCTTGATTATGGAAGATAACAAACTTCTTAAATTCTTTTATAGGTAAAGGAGAGGAAAATGCAATGGGATAATCCTTCTGAAGTTCATTTATTGGGATTCATAACTATGGATTTTGATAACTAATTCTATCCCTCTCCACAGCTCTCATTAATTTGCCCCCCCCAAAAAAAGAACTGGGATATGAAATACACGAGAGAGAGAGAGAGAGAGAGAGAGAGGGAGGGGGAGAGGGGAGGGAGAGAGAGGATTGACCCCCACCTTTTCCTTGACTTTCTAAGTGTGAAAGAAAGCTACCAACCTTCCACTTCTTATAAATGTCACATTAAACCCTATTGCTGTCAGGCCTAATGGAAATTTACAGGCCCAATAGTCCTTGAATTAACTGAAGAACTGTCAGGCTTTGTTATTTCCAGTGGGCTCTGACAATTTTGTCTTAACAAAATAGAGTGTCAGTCCATTTTCCCTTGATGGCTGGAAAGTAACACAACATCTACATTTCTCCACTGAGGCAGTGGAGTTTTTGCAACTGCTATGGTCAGTTAGCATTTCCTGCCAAAATCAGAAAGACTAAACTTTCCTGCTTGTCAAAGACAAATGAAGAAAGACAACAATAAAGCTTCTTAATTAAACAAATAATGCAAACAACCATATGATATGGTTTAATTTTCCAATTGACTATCGTGGCCAACAACCTTTCTGGTATGTTATATTCATGAAGATACTCCAAAAGGAAACCCATAAGCTTTTTCCTTCCTCATGAATGGCTTCCCTAACCTGGCATCTTCCAGATGTATAGGGACTGCAATTCCCGGAAGTTTCAACTTTTGGCCATTATGGCTAGGAATTCTAAAAACTGTACTCCTATCACATCTGGAGGGTATCAGCTTGGAAAAGATGGAACCATGACAGTAGACAAGTGAAGCGCTTCTGCACCTGTTTTTATTCTTTTTTAACCCACTCATTTGTTATTTTTGCTTTTCTCTTCACTAAGTAGAAATGTTTGCCAAGTAGGTTTCTCTAAGACCTCAGAATTTTTAAAATTATTTGGTGCAAACTGATGGTAGAATTCAACACAATGTTATCTCAGTTTATTAGCATTCTTTAAGACACAATGTCATTTACATATCACAGAGGAAACATTCTATTCTCATCTTTTGTTAGAAGTCTACAGAACAGCATCACAGAAAGCTCAAGCTCTTGTTTTGCATCAAAATATTTTACTGCCAGGGCTGCCATTTTGCTATGCTATGCATTGCCTGCTGACAACCTGAGATATGTAATGATGGGGGGAGATCGATGGTTGGGATGAGGAGAGTGTTAGCATGAGGAATCAAAGCCATGCAGTATGTGTGAGAATCTCCGGCCATTCAAAGGTCATGCAAAGGAATGCCGAACTAACCAGTCTGCGAAGACAGGGGCCATTACCCAAACAATTTGTTAGCACCTATTTGGACGCTTTTTGAAAACCAGGGCAGTGGATGGAATTAAAGGGACATTAACCATATGCTTTGGGCATGAAAACCCCAGATTCAGCTTCTTCTCTAACCACTTGGCTTTAGTGAAGTGTACTTTTGGTTAACCATGGGCCTGAGAGTTTTTTTTTCTAATTGACCCAGTTGGCACAGCTGAAATTTACTTATTCAGTTTTTTAATCTTTATATAGGTAGTCCTCAACTTACCACCATTTGTTTAGTGACCATTCAAAATTACAACAGCACTGAAAAAAGTACTTATGACTATTTTTCATACTTACAACCATTTCAGCATTTCCATAGTCAAGTGATCACAATTCAGACACTTGGCAACTGGCATGTATTTATAACAGTTGCAGTGTCCTGTGGTCATTTTATTTTTTGACAACTTATGACAAGCAAAGTCAATGGGGAAGCCAGTTTCACTTAACAACTATGAATTAATAATTGCAGTGATTCATTTAACAAATGTGGAAAGAAATGTGGTCAATGAGGCAAACCTCACTTAACAACCATCTTGGTTAGTAATAAAAACTTTGTGCTCAATTATGTCAAAGACTATCCATAAGGCACTGATTATCACTTTAAAGCCTTCATGGCTTGGAACAGATTATCTAAAGGACTGCCTTGTCCCAGTGCTTTCTACCCCTCCAATTCATGTTATGGGTTCTGAAATTTTGGCTAGCACAAACCAGGAGACATGGTTTCTCTGCCATAGCTCCTCCCCCTGGAACATTCTCCCTTCAGTGATTAGAATGACCATGACTCTGCAGCCTTTGGTAAGGGCACAAAGACTGGATTGCCTATCTGGGCCCAGGGCTCTGAGCGTGCTATGGGCTTTATTTCTTGGCTGTACTAATATTCACAGCAATAGTTCTACCCATTGATTACTTTGTATTAATTTAAATTTGTTTTTACATTTTATGATATACATTGTCAAGAATCAATTGGGCAGGTTTAGAAATCAAATAAATAAATACAGAAAATAGTTCAGTGGTGAGTGAGAAAAAGAAAACTTAAACCATTCACCTAAGGCTGATCCTGTACAAGGAAGGTTTGAATAAGGAGGAAGGCATTTAAAAGCTATATTTCATTTTTGCGTGTATTGCATCAGTGGTGGGTTTCAAATTTTTTTAGAAGCTCTTCTATAGGTGTGGCCTGCTTTGTGGGAGTGGCTTGCTGGCCATGTCACTGGGTGGGTGTGGCCAACTTTTAAAATGTAGTGAAACTCACTTAACAATGCTCTTACTTAGCAACCAAAATGTTGGCTCAGAAACTCTGGCATTTGAAATACGCAAGCCTTAAAGCTGTCAAGTTACAAGACCCTTGCACCCCTAACCCTTTAGAAAAAAAACCGAGGGGTGTTCAAATTTGACAGCTTTAAGACTTGTGGACTTCAACTCCTAGAATTCCTCCTCTCGCTCTTCATCTTGATGATGTGCGGACAGGCGGGCGGGGAGCTGGAACTGGTTCTAAATAGCACTGTAGATTTTTGGAACCTCTTCTATAGAAGAGGTTAGAACTGGCAGGAACCCACCCCTGTATTGCATGCACAAAACCATCCCTCCCCCAATATCATTGCTGCTGGTCCATGGAACCAAAGGTCTGGTGGCCATTGCTCTATCATATCTAATTATCAATAAACTATATTGACTCTTATTCCTTCTTCTAGAACAATATAGCCCTGTGATAGAGTCAGATCTACTGATGCTTCAGAATAATTTATCGCTCGCACTATGCATTGTTATATTATATATGAATGGAAAACAGAAATTGAAAGCCAGAAGTATCTTGATTACTATATAATTTTTCCTTTCTCATTCACACTTAAATTGTAACATTATGACTGTTACAATTTACTTATTCTTAACATCTTTCCTCTCAGATGCATTAAGTGCCCCACTTAATATATTATTAAACAAGTTCAACTTACTAAATAGAGATTCAGCTTACACCTTTAGTATAAGGTTAATCAAGGTAATCTGAAAAGAAAATGTCATAAAGGAATCAAAACTTTGCAAATAATAATTCTTAGAATAGGATGGAGATGTTATTCTCATACTAGCCAAATCCTTCCTTTCTAATAATGGCATGGCATTTTACATAATTATATATGCAAATAAAAAGACAAAAAGTATTTATGTGTTTTGTATGCCCAGGTAAAAATTATTTCCATTATGTGCAGGGCCAGATTTAGATGAAAAGAGGCCCTAGGCTATTCCACTTATGAGGCTCTTCCACCTCCCATTTTTAAATTTGTAAATTACATGAGAGACAATAAAATACATCGTTACTGTGATATATATCAATATATATCAATATATATAGCTGGCCTCCCGACGGAGGGCGGTTCTGTTCTGCAGCAAAGGCAGAGAGGCCAGCCGCCTCCCCTGCTGCGCTCAGCTGCTCGGCTCAGCCCCCTCGCCCTCACCTGCCTGGCTGCTGGTGGGCTCCGCATCGACGGGGCGGCTACTGGGAGCGGCTGCGCCTCTCACCCGACCACCGGTGCCAGGAACATGATGGGCAGGCTCCCCAACTGCCGCGGTGCTGGAACAATCTTAACCAATACATTTTTATATTTGTTTATTAATCATATACGTTGAATTTCTCCTTATTTTCGGTTCAATGTTTTAGTGTTCACTGTTTTTAGAATAGTGTAATTTTAATTTTGCTAACAATTTGAATGTAGGCCCCTCTTGATCTTGAGGCCCTAGGCTGAAAGAAAATCTGGCCCTGATTATGTGGAAAGAGAGAGGGTGTAGTTAAAAAAATAGTGTCTTTATCCCATTATGCACTACCCATTGAACAGGGAAAGAGAGGAAGTGAAATCCAGAATCCCTGCTGAAGTATGGAAACAATTCACATAGAAGAAGAGTAGGAAAGTAATAAACAAGTAGCACCAGAAGGCTTTTATACAGAAGCACCTAATGGCTGAAGATGAATAATAGGACCACTTTCCCAGTAACGGCATTTGGTGACAGAAATGCTGAGACTGTACCTTTATGTAGTACTTTAGCCATTTAGCTACCTTTGGTATCTGTAACAAGTCTCTTTGTTACATTTTCACATTCTCAGTTTTTCACTCACTGTAACATTACTCTACACAGATGTTCCTTGACACTTGTTTTGGGTTTTACATCTGATATTGTTTGTAGTTTTCCTTGACTTAACCTGATGTGTGGCCTGAGCTTTCTAACCAGCTTTTTCAATTTCCCATGAATTTATAATATGTTCACAAATTTAATCCTACCATTTAAAAATCTGTCATAAATATTTTGCACACACACCTTCTGCCAACACAGCAGCAACATTTGCTCTGGATTTACATCAGAGTGAGTTATTTTGACCCTACAGATGCTTTAGAACTGATGCAGAGAAGATGAGACTTATTCTATGTAGACTAACTTGGTACAATACCACATATGTAGAATGGCACAGAAAGCTCTTAGCCTTTATATTCCTGGTCTTATTTTTGGCATGTATGATAATTTGAATCTAAACAAGATTTGCAAGTATCTTAAATTCTACTAAATATCTTAAATTCTATATTATGGTAATTATTCTCACTCAGGTGACTGGGCGGTATTCAACATCAAGTTAATAGATGTTATTTTTAACATTTGCAACATATCTGATTGGAAAAAGCAGTTTTAGAGACTGTGCAATAATCATAATATAAGAAGGTTGCCCTGAATTTAGATTGATCAAAACAATAGTGATATTTTTTTTGGGGGGGATGACCCTCATTTGATTTCAATATTGTATTCTCAGCAACTAATTTGAAAATTAAAAAATCAGAGAGAAAAACTCTTCATCCTTTCAGCTAAATAGAGTGCTGCACTATTATTATTCTCAAACTGGCTTACATATGTAATTTTAAGTACAATTTTCCCTGCCTACATGTTCCATATGCTTTCCATTTCTATATCATGTTAATAGGGCTAATTTTCCAAAACAAAAATTGGGATAGAAAAATAACAGATTAAAAGCATTTTATTATAGTTTTTATTGTTATTCTCTTTTTTCCTGCAGTTCAAAGTGAGTTACAAAAATAAAGCAACACAACTATAAAACATTTTAAAACAGCCATTTGGAAAAGCAGCAGGATAAAAACAAACTATTTCATCAGTTATGGTAATCCATGTATATAACAGATAATTAGATAATAAGCTCTTTTTAAGAAAGAAAGAAAAATTGTCTAGGAACAATAAGGGTGGGCTACCCTACCTAGGGAAGGCTTAGTCACTTCTATAAAAATATCCAGTCCCACACTTGTCCATCATATCTCATATAAAACTTGGACAGACCTTAGAGTCTTCAGTATTGACTTTAAGTTTTGTAGTGGCATCATTTATGGAAAAAGACAATTCTTGAGAAAGGTATTCAACCTTTTAACAGGTCAAACATGCTGTTTAATTGTGTACAGTGAATTCTAAACTGAAGCCAGAAACAAGTAGGAAGGCAGTGCAGATGATGTAAGATCAAACCAATATTTTTGGTCATCAGTCTCAGGTATCACTTAGGTTACATTGCAGTAGTGAGTAACAGTGAGCTAGGCAGAAAGTAAAGAGAGAATGAATTATGTTTCTAAGTTAATTTTATCTAGGAAAGTCAATTGCATATTTTTAGCTGGAGCTGATAAAAGGTGTTTAGCCATTGCCATCACCTATACATCAAGTTCCTGTTCCATAAATATCCCCAAAACATTCTTCATAGAAAGAGCAATTTTATCCAAAATAGGACAAAAATATCTTTATTCAGATTAGAGCTGTTGACTAACCTCCATTATGCCTTCATTGTATTTTACTTGTTTGTCTTAATCTGTTCTATAACTAGCCTCAAATATCACTTTATCATTTTTACTATTAACTGCTTCCATTTGTCTTTCATTATTCAATGTTTAGATGTGTTGATATTCAGAATACAAATTATTTAAACATGTTCTGAAGCCAAGTAAGACAATATATCTACTTTAGGAGGTTCAAGAATTCTGCAGCAACTGAAATTGAAAAGCAAGGACAATGGCAGAACTTGCGATCCCAGCATTTCCTGCATTTTTCCAAATTGGCTGGGTTTGAGATGTCTGTACAATATTAGAGTTTTTAATTGAAATTTCTGGCAGCAGAGTTTTGTACCCAACATAATAAGCTACATCAATACAGATATGTTCATAAATTCTACATTAGTGCAGGTATGCGCATGAATTCTAGGATTTGTTTATTCATTAATGTGGATTGATTATTGGTATAAAATTTTATCCTAATCAGTGCTTTGGCATGAACACCTATTTCTGCTCTCACTGAACTGCCTAATGACATTCTCTCCCAGGGGTCTTCACTTTAAAGGACCTAGTCTAGCTTTTAGAAGTACTCTGAAAATCCTCTTGCCAACTTGAACAGGCACAGTATTCTATTCCTTTGCTAGATTTTGCATGCTCAGACTTGGGTTTAGCTGATCCAGGTTAACAGTTTCCAAATAGTTTGCTGGGACCTAACTTATGTAATTCTTCTCAAGGCTTTATGTCTGTGGGGTGGAAAGCCTAGACCAATTTCCTCTTCCTTCTCTTGCTTATTTTCTAGGATTAGTTTGACCTGTCCCATCTCTGGCAAAGTATTTAGATATCTAGAAGCTTACCAGGGATGTTGTCAGAAAGAGATTGTGGGAAAAATCAATACTGCAAATTCTGTTCACAGAAAGATAGATCATCATGGTGGTAGTTAAGGAATACAAATGCAATGTGAGAAAATCCTTTGCAGGATGAAGTCAGACTTGAAGGCAGAGCAGAAACTTCTACAGCCAGAGAAAGCATAATGTCATTTATCAGACAAGGGGGAAAATAGATACAGAGGTTGTTAAAAAATACTTGGGAGATTTTTGAGCCACTAGACAGCAAAAGATACATCAAATGAAAATGTATGGGCAACCTGAAGCACTAAAATATATGCCACACAATTGATTTTATTTCATTATTTCACATCATTTATTTGCTATAGCTTTCTGACCTCCTTCAATCCATTTTTGTGAAAATTACCAACATGTTCTTGCCATTTTTATATGGAAACGCACAAAAATTGCAAGGATTAAAATACCTGACATTTAAAAGACAGGGAATAACCCCTTTTGCATCTTGGAGCGAAGGGAAAGGGACGCGACAAGCGGGTATGCAACAGCAACCTTTATTGAGAACAGAGTGACTACGATTCAACGTGGCGTGGTTCGCGCCAAACATTTATACCCCCGGGTTTGAACGAGGAGCCAATGGGCCGTCGATTAGCTCGACCAATCGGGGCGAGGATTGAACCGGCTCCGCCCGGGAACCAATCAGAAGGGGGGGTCCTTTATCCCCGCGCTTGTATTTCCCGCGCTAGTATTCAACACCCCTCCCCCCCTAGTCAAAGAGTTCCCTTAGGAAGGGCAAACATAGTCTTGTAAATAGGTGGGACGGCGACGTTCTCGTCCCGACCTTCGTAGCTCCCCGGCGGTTGTCGTCGGGGGGGGAGCCGCCGGCGGAGGTGTGTCTGTGGCGGGGCGATGAATCTGCGACGTGGCCTCGTGAGATGGCGCTGGCCCCCGGCCCCGTGCCCAATGTCCATTTGTCCGGGGTGGCGTCTCCGTGGCAACAGGAGTGTCCGACAGCGGCCCCGCGCAGTCTGGTTGGGGTGTAGGTTCAGAGTCTCGATAAGGGCTTCGAGGAAGGGAGTAGCCGGGTGAGGCGCGTCTGTCCGAAAGGTTCGTATCGGCTGGTCCCCCGTTCCCCGGGTGGAGGCGGTCCGTTGGGGGGGAGGTCATCGAGGGCGGCTCGTGCTGAGAGTGGGTGTCTGAGAGGCTCGGGCCGTCTGTTTCCGTGGGGAGGCGTCGCCTTAATTGGTCCACGTGGCGCCTCCATTGTGTTCCGTCGGCCAGACCGACCCTGAAGGAACAGGGGCCGGTCAGAGCTGTGATGGTTGCGGGAACCCACCGTGGATCCCCAGAAAAGGAGCGGGCCCATACAGGATCCCCTAACTTAAACGCGTGGGAAGGGAGGGCCCCCAGGTTGCTCGGCAGATCCCCTGCGTAAAGTGGATGGAGCCTGTCTAGGGAGGTTCGCAATCTCCTACCCATCAAGAGCTCCGCGGGACTTTTATTAGTCGTTGGGCAGGGTATGGAGTGCTGGCTCAAGAGGTAAGCTGCCACTCTTTCTTGCCAGTCGCCCTGGTCCATGCGGCCCAAGGCTTCTTTGGCTGAGCGAACTGCGCGCTCCGCCCGGCCGTTACTAGCTGGGTGATAAGGGGCTGTGGCTGCGTGTCTGATTCCTTGTTCGGCCAGGAATTCTTGGAACGTGGTGGAGGTAAACTGGGGCCCATTATCTGAGACTATCACATCCGGTAACCCATGGGTGGCGAACATCTTACGAAGGGCCCTCACTGTACTCTCTGCTGTGGTGGAGGTCATGATTACCAGCTCCACCCACTTGGAGTAAGCATCGACTACTATCATGAAGTTTCGGCCGTGGAAGGGGCCGGCAAAGTCAATGTGTAAACGGGACCATGGGCCTCTAGGGATTTCCCACTCCCGGGGGGCGGCTGTGGGGGAATTCGGCCTAGAGTTTTGGCAGATCCTGCAGCGGCCTACGTAGTCTGCAATTTCTGAATCTAGCAAGGGCCACCACACATAGCTACGGGCTAAGGCTTTCATTCGCGCTATGCCTGGGTGGTTTTTGTGGAGTGCGGGCAGGATTCGTGCCCGCAGGGCTGTGGGGATCACTACCCTGTCCCCCCAGACAAGACAACCCCCGTGTAGGGCGAGTTCTGCTTGTCGTGCTTTAAATGGTCGGAATCCTTCCGCTACCTTTTCCGTGGGCCAACCCCTCAAGACCCATGAAGCTACTTGGGATAGGACGGGGTCGGCCTTTGTGCAAGCTGCGACGTCCGCGGCAGAGACGGGGAGGTCGGATTCGGCGATGGACAAAATAGAGAGAGCGGGCACGTGGGCTGTGTCCGTCTCTGGCAAGGGGCAACAGCTCAGGGCGTCTGCGTGCCCTAGCTGCTTACCCGGACGGTATAACAGCGTATACGAATACGCCGTTAGGAACTCCGTCCAGCGTGTCATGCGGGGAGACAAAATGGGGGGGGGTTGGCTTGTCGCCTGCCAGTAGCCCCAGGAGTGGCTTGTGATCCGTGACAAGGGTGAAATTCCTACCATAGAGGTAGTCATGGAACCGCTTAATGCCGGACACTGCAGCCAGGGCTTCTTTATCGATTTGGCTGTAGTTCCGCTCCGTGGAGGAGAGTGTCCGGGAATAGAAGGCTATGGGGGCCTCTGAGCCGTTCGGGAGGGCATGGCTCAGGACCGCCCCTATGCCATAGGGAGAGGCGTCGCAAGTCAGAACTAGGGGCATCCTGTCGCTATATTGAATTAGGACTGCCGACGAGGTCAAAATGTCTTTTATAGCCGCGAACGCGTGCGCTTCACGGCTACCCCATTGCCAGGCCGCTGACCGGTCAAGCAGTCGGTGTAGCGGCTCAGCTAGCGACGCCTTGTGGGGAATAAACGGGGCGTAGAAATTTAAAAGCCCCAGGAACGCCTGCAATTCCGCCCTAGAGGTGGGTGCAGGTGCGTTTTTGATGGCGGCAACTTTGGAAGGAGTGGGGTGGATGCCTTGGGCATCAATGAGGAAACCCAAGAATTCTACTTTGGGAACAGCAATTTCGCATTTGCTGCGCTTTAGTTTCAGTCCTGCCTCCCTAAAACGTGTGAGGACCTCCCGCAGTATTTTCAGGAGTTCCGAGTGGCTGGGGGCTGCGACCAGGACGTCGTCGAAGTAGGGAACGACGCCTGGGAGCCCGTGGAGCAACCGCTCCATGAGGCTCTGAAAAATCCCCGGGGCAACCGAAACGCCGAATTGGAGGCGGCGGCAACGGAAGGCCCCGTGGTGGGTGACGATGGTCTGGGCTGTAGCCGCATCGTCGTCTACGGGAAGCTGCTGGTAGGCCTGTGCCATATCTAGCTTGGCGAAAATGCGGCCTTGCCCTAAGGAGTGGAGTAGGTGTTGCACTATGGGGACCGGATATGGATTTGCCTGCAGGGCCAAATTGATGGTCGACTTATAGTCGGCACATATTCTCACCGATCCGTCGGGTTTGACCGGGAGGACTATGGGGGTTTCCCAACGGGCGTGATCTACGGGCTCGATTACCCCCTGCTCTATAAGCTTATCAAGTTCAGCGTCTACCTTTGCTCTCAATGCGAAGGGGACCCTGCGTGCCTTCAGCCTGATGGGAGCGACCTGGGGATCGAGGCAGAGGGAAATGGGGGTGCCCTTATAACAGCCCAATTTCCCATCGAACACATCTGCGAACTCGTCTAGAACGCTATCTACGGTGAGGGGAACTACCCTGTGCACCCCCTCTATGGTGAGGCCCAAGGCGGGAAACCAATCCAACCCAAGGAGAGCGGGCAGATCGTTCCTGACGATTAGAACTGGGAGTTTCCCCTTAAAGTCTCCGTATTCCACTCGGATGTGGAATATTCCTGCCGTGGGAATCCCCTTTCCCTGGTAGTCTAGGAGGGAGACCCCGACGGGGCGCAATTTGCTCTGGGGAACCCCGGGACAAAGGCGGGAAAACAGGGCCCAAGATAGGAGAGAACGGGAAGACCCGGAGTCCACCTCCATTCGACAAAGCTGACCTTCGAGACGGACGGCGGTGCTGATTTTGCGATCGCCGGCGGGAACGTGGGAAGCCTGGTAGACCACGCAGTCGGCGCTGGAGGGCTGGTAGGTTGAGTGGCAGTCCTCAGCTCGCCTCGCAGGACGTGGCTGTTGGCGGCGTTGCGGTGCCTGGCGCTGGTCGCTGGGCTGCATGAACGATGGGGCTGGCACGAGAGCCCGGCAGACCCTGGCGAGGTGTCCTTCTCCTCGGCAGCGGCGGCAGACGGCAGAACGGAACGGGCAGGATGTGCGGCTGTGGCGGCCGCCGCATCCGCGGCAAGGTGCGTTTGAGGCTGGCTGAGCTGGCATCGGTGGTTGCTGGTGTGGCCTCCGCTTCGGCTGCGTCCTCATTTGTCCGACGGTTTCCTCCTCCTTGTCTTCAGCAGGAGAGAGGTCGTCGACGAGGTTCGTCTGGGTGGAAGGCCCCGCGGCGGTTTGCGCGGGGGTTTTCAGCTGGAGGCGTTCGATGTCGGCCGTGGATTGTTCGGAGAGCTCCGCTGCTCGCGCGGTCTCCACGGCTTGCACCAAGGTGATTTTGTGGTTCCGGAGCATTCGGCTGCGCAAATGCGCGTCGCGGACCCCGCATACAAACTGCTCTACGAGGTTCTCCTCCAGGTCTGCAAAATCGCACTGGGCGGCCACGGTGCGCAAAACCTCTAGAAACTGGCTGATGGATTCGTTGGGCTTCTGCACTCGGCGGCGGAAGGTGAAGCGGCGTGCGATCAGAGAGGGTGAGGGAGCGTAGTGGTTCCTCAGCCTGGACATCAGCTCGTCCCACCCGAGTTTGTAGGCTGGCCTCGGGGCGGCCAGGGCTCTCGCAGAGGCGAACATGGAAGGCTCACAGCAAGACAAGAAGAAACTGCATTTCTCCTCGTCGGTCTGTGCCTGGTTCCTCGATGCGATTAAGTAGCACTCGAAACGCTCCATGAAGCCGTCCCATGATTCTCCGGCGGATCCGAATGGCGCGAAAGGAGGAAGCGCTGATGCCATCGTGGTGTGGAGCCAGAGAGGGGGGAGGAAGAGGGCGGAGAAAATTTTGCGTTCGCTGCCGGAGTTCTCAGCCTGAGATAACGTTCGTGCTGATTCAGACGCGGTGGCAGCTGGCTTGTTCTACTCCGTGGTCGCGGGAATCGGAATCCCACCTTCGTCGCCAGTTTTGCATCTTGGAGCGAAGGGAAAGGGACGCGACAAGCGGGTATGCAACAGCAACCTTTATTGAGAACAGAGTGACTACGATTCAACGTGGCGTGGTTCGCGCCAAACATTTATACCCCCGGGTTTGAACGAGGAGCCAATGGGCCGTCGATTAGCTCGACCAATCGGGGCGAGGATTGAACCGGCTCCGCCCGGGAACCAATCAGAAGGGGGGGGTCCTTTATCCCCGCGCTTGTATTTCCCGCGCTAGTATTCAACAACCTCCAAGTTCTTTTCCAACTCAGGAAAATATCCTGGTGCTCTTTGTTCACTTTTCATTGTCACCCTATCCAGTAAGGACCTTGGCTTGTTAACTTGGCTTTTAGTTACTAAATTGATTTCCAGTTCCTGGTATAAGTGTTGAAACTGGTATTAGTGGCATAATCATGAAGTGAATTGTTTTGAGACTCAAAGATATGATATAAACACTTTCCAGTTCAATCCACAGTTTTCAGTGAACAATTCTATGAAGTGGCTATGCCCTTGTTTTCTTCATAGTGACTTCCTGCCTGAAAATATTAAGCCAAGCCCTAAGAACCCTTTTCTGAAGAAGCAGTCAGCCACTTTATTTCTTTTATGGACTCTCATTCTCCCCAATTCCCAAATCATTTTAAACAACAGCCTCCAGTAAACAGTACACAATGCCAGAATGAGACATTTGCTTTAGCAACATGTTGATGGAAGACAGGTAACATCTTTATGCCCAGGAGATATCTGCCCAAGAAGAAATTGTTTAAACTTAACACATCTCCTAAAAGGTCCTTACAGACTGCAACCACGAAGGAAGTCTGATCCCCTTACTCCTTTCATCTACCCAACCTTCTCCAGCAACGGTACAAGATTTAAATATTGAACTGCAGAAGGCTCAGGGCTGACCCTTGAGTGCACTTGGATTTTACAAACTGTCACATGGCGAGATAGTGATGGTTTTTGATGCTGTCACCTTTTCAGTCAGTCCAGATGAACTAGAATCACCATTTCAGTTATATCATAGCTTGCGGGCGAGAACATGTCACCCTCTTTATTTCCAGCTCAGAACAAGCTGCTTAGGCAGATGCTAACTGTGGTCCTCCCTGCCATGTTCTTTGGAGTGGCCTTTGTCTGGGTTAATTGAGCCCCCACTCCATTTAATAGGCTGTTGAAGCCTTATTGAAACGGAGCTAGTGCCGCAGGTTAAATACATTGCCGTGCTCCTGTTAATCCCCTCATTAACAGAGTTGTAAAGCTTGTTGAGAGCTGTGAGCCTGCATATATTAAAGAAGAGTTCTTTGCTAGAATGCTATCAATAAAATGACAAAACCAGTTTGCAAATAGTGAAATCAACAATGACAGTGAGCTACATGTTTTAGAAGAAATAAACATCTTAATAACAGATAACTCTTATTTTCGCAGTGGGAGAATTAAAGAAAAGGTACCTGAAGAACATGAATTGTTTTTTATATCATCATCATCATCATCATCATCATCATCATCATCATCATCTATTATTAGTTGGAAGTACAGTAAAGATAATAAATAAAAAGGTCGGGTAGGTTGAAATGAAAGAGCAAGCAAAGGAGAAATATATTATTTCTTCCTGATTGCATTCTGGTCAATGAGCCATTTGGTTAGCACCACACTTACAAGAAGCACCGAAAGCAAATGCATGTTTCAAACAAAACCTGAGAGAATGTGAGATGCAAGAATCCTTAGAGATTAGAAAAAGCCAAATACAGGAATGGTGTATAGAATGACTTGAGAAAGGAGAAAATCACTAATGATTCACCAATGGGTGGAGTAGAAGAAACTATACAGACATAATTTGTGGCAATCATAGACTAGGTATGTAGAATTTATCAAGTTTTAAATAGCCCTGAGTTTTTCTAATTTACAGACAATTGTAACAGTGATGGATTCTGTTATGATCCAGAAACAAATGTAAGGAGAAATAACTTTAGCTGATGGGTATGATGAATCACATGTTGAGTGTAATGAAGCCAGAAATATGAATTAAATGTGCATGATAAGGAAACAATTTTTTCACCTGGACCATACAATTCCTTCAAATTCAAAATTCATAACTGAGTATATATATATATATGAATCAACAGAAAATATCTGAGCAACAATGAACATAACTTCCAAATAATGGCAAAGAAGGATTTTTAATTCTTAAACCAAGGAGCTCATTTCCAAGGGGATGTAGATGAGAGAATGTGGGAATGAAATGGAGTGACTGAATGTTCTATCTTCTAATGACAAGAAATTACAAATTATTATTTGTATAGCATATATACTGAGTCCTTTGTCTATAAATGTAATTTATATATAAAATAACAAGGCAGGAAGGGAGGGAGGAGGAAAGTCAAGTTTTAAAAGATTCTAATTTCAATGCTTCTATACATCTAAGCCTATCATTTAATTTGCATTCTGCATGCATCATAGGTATTACCTACAAAACAATGTCTGTAAAGCTGCCCCTTTTCTACTCCACTATCTTATTAGTTACAGAACAACAGGTTTAATTATCAAAGAGGAGATAGCTGAGCTTGTTAACCTTCAGCAGATCATCCCAAACAAACCAAGTATAGACATATACATACATTATAGCAACTGTAAAATCTGTGTATGTATTTATATTAAGAAGACTTTAACACATAGGAAGGACTAAGAATCCAAACTTCAACTCCTGGAGAAAGGGAAAATATAAAAGCCAACAGTAATCTCTACAGACATAAAAGCTAATAAACCAACAAATAACAAAGGGCCAAGTTTCATCCAAAATATCACAATAATGTAAGTGTTTTTCATGTGCTCTAGATTCAGCAAGCAAATTTCACTATCCCAAATCTTTTGTCTAATTTGAATCCTAAATAAGATGCCAATTCAATTTGCATTGAATGAAAGTATATTCTGAAATACCAGATCTCATGTAAATCATATATTTTGTTCATCCATATCTCTCATAGGCATTTTTATTTTAAATTTGGATTGAAATGCAGTGATTATGATGATGAGTATGATGATGAGTCATCATCAGTTCTGACTCTTAGCAACCCCATAATTTCTCCAAGAAGAACCTTTGTCTTCCAATAGTGCACCCATCACCACTGTAATTAAGTCAATTCACCTTGTTGTTGGTTAGCCCCTTTTGTTCCACATTTCCCAGCATGATATATTTCTCAGGAGAGAAATGCCATAAATAATCTTAAAATATAGCACTGTAGAAGTAGGGAGATGATACAGGACTATCATAAATAAAGCCCAGTGAAATTTATCATTAAGCTTTAATATCAAAGAGTAATAATAACGAAACTACATAAAATATAAAAATATATATTTGTAAATTGTCTTTGACCCAAAGGTACATATTATGATTACATGAATCCTTGCTTATCCCTGATAAATTGCATCTGTGTTCTACAAAATGATTCTCTTGTTAAAATTATAGGGGTTGAGAATCCTTTGCTGAGCAATCTATGGCCCATGAGTAGTCATTGTACTATCAGTACCAGTATTTCCTACTGCAGGAGATTAGCACCCACCCCTCTACTAGAAAAATGAAATATCCTAAGAAATATTAAAAAGGCAAAATATTATATTTCCCTAGATGAAAATGGAGAAACATATTTTTAGGCAGGAAACAGACTCATTCTTAATCCCCCCCTTTGACAATGGGGCCATTAAGGCCTGAGCCAGTCTATTCTACATAACAAAGATCTACCCCTTCAGGCAGAGCCATTTCATTGCCCTTCATTGCACCACTCACCAAGTTTCAACCAAACTTAGCACACAGACAATCTACAAAGCTAGCTATGACCTCTGACAGAACAAACCAGGATACTCTTCTTGTGCCCCAGGAAGTTCAAAGCCCAGAGAGGGCATAAAACCCAGAAACTCTCAGCATCTCTTCCCTTTTCACCCAGGAGTTCCAAGGCATGTGATCCTGTGTCCACCATTAAACCATCTTTCCAAAAAACCATCATGAATCCAGTACCTTTTTCCCTACTTGGAAATGAACCCAGATGGACATTTCTTCCAACACTACCATTGGTAGAACTTTTGAAAATTGTAATCTCTACATCACCATATTAAACAAAACAGTGTTAAGGGATTTAGCCCATTCAGAACTTTGAACATCAGTAGAACATGGCATAAAAATTATCATGATGAATACTGTAGAAGAGATATTATCTTTTATAGGATAACAATTAATGTTTTTAAAATGAATCTTAAATACATAAGAGTTTTTTTCTGATTGATTTAAATAGTTCCTTTAGAATCTTATAATTTATAAATTATAAACTACATAATTTACTATAAAATTTATATTTAATAATAAATCAAGTATCAACAGATGGCAAGATATCCAGCAGGCCATTAAGACACATAGAAATGTACATATCTATCTATATGTATGTATATATATACAGTGTGTGTGTGTGTGTGTGTGTGTGTGTGTGTTTGTGTGTGTGTGTGTGTGTACACAAATGAGCATTGCAATCTAAGAGAATTTTGGCTTTGGGAAATGTTCTTACTTTATCAGACTGACTGTGTGATTGTTTTATTAACACCCTTTTCATTTTCAGCTCTTTTCACTGTTGATAGTCTTTACAAATTATGCCCTCATTTTGCTAAATTTGGATTCCCCAAGAACTTGCGGTTGTCACATTCTACCAGTGCTAGACTTCTGCTGCTGTGAATTAATGGCAATGCTTGTTCTGGAGCTGGGAAAGCAAATTCCAGTGGAAATTATATTTATCATCTTTAACTGTTGATATTCACAAATCTCTGAAAGAAGATTCCCAAATGCAAAGGTAATAGGTGGATGTCCCAAATCCAGGCATGCCCTTTCCTGGGGTACTTCATTCTTTTGAAAAAAAGAAAATATTTCTAACTTAAAGTTGAACTGTGGGGTCCTTAGTGTTTTCTGGACTTGTTTTCTTGCAGATGTTTCATTACCAAACTAAGTCACACCATCAATGTTAGAAGGGAATAGGATTTGTTCTTATTTTATATACTAATGGCTTGCCCTGTCAGTATTTGTGGAAGTAATCTTGATGGTTCCTTGATTTGGCTATTGTTGCTGTTAGCTTTTCTATCTGAGTTTGTGGTTCCTTGATTAGGATATTTACTTCTTTATTGTTGGTCTATGTTAATCTTGGTATTAATCTCGGCTGATCTGGATGTTAGTTCAAAATTAAATTAAGATTATTTACCTTAAAAAAAAAGTGAATCACCATTATTTCTTTTATCACTTTTGGCAGAAACTATTGCATACTCCATATTTAGTGCAGACTCCTCCATCTCCACCAGCATAAAAGCAAAATAATAAAGTTGAGCTTGTAGCTGACAAGTCCAGGGTTATTTTACTGAGCTGAGAACTCCTGCTGATGAGGCAGCTTGATGATCCTTATTGTCCCTGTTCAGGCTCTCCTCCAAGAACCTAAGGCCTCAGTAGATCCCACTATATCATCTGTATGCAAAAGATGACAAAGCTTTGACTCCTCATCTCTCCATTTCAACTGGAGCAAAAGTGTTAATAAAGCTCATGCTCTTAATAGAGCTTATTTTCTCACTTTGGTTCAATAGGAAGTAACCAAGCGATGAATGTGAATCAGCATGGGAACAAGGACAATTGAGAGTTGAGGTCACAGAGGAGACAAGGGGCAGGAGTTCAGATGTTAGCCTGCTGAAAACACGGATGCTCAATCTCACTCCAATATTGTATACTTTTCTGGATTTCTCCAAATTAAGTTTACCTATGACATCTTCCTCCTGATAACATTCCATCTTTTTGTTTTCGTGGAATGACAAAGATTCATAGCAGTAATAGAGTCATCCAACCAGCCAAGGATGTAATGAATGAAGTGCAAAAGTCAGCATATGGAGTAGAAACTGAAACCAACCATCTGATTTAGCTATTTGTATTCTTGTATGAAGCAGCATTAATAAATATATGCAGGTCTTGGCGTATTTGGGTCTTTTCCTGTGTAAGATTGACAGTATCTTGGTGACATTTCGACAAGGTCACACTCATCATCTTCAGGTTGGTGCCTTTGGCTTCGTGCTTGTGCGAGCAAAGCGTGATTGGAGCTGCCATTTTTTTATAAATATAGGTGGGTGGGTGTGGAATGTTGGCTTTGTTGCTTTAAACGGATTGGTTGGCTGTGTTGTCACATCTTGATTGGTTGATGGAATTGATGTTTGGTGAAGGTGATTGGTGATGGTGTCCTGTGTTGTTCTAGGTCCTGTGTCGGTTTTTGTGGCTGGGACTCGTTTATTGACTAGGGCTAGTTTCCAGATGTCTGGTAGGTGGGAGGTATCATCACATTTATTCATGTTGTGGGGGTGTTTCTTTATTTCGATAGCTTCCATAATTATTCTCTTGTTGAAGTGTTCAGTTTTGGGGAGTAATTTGGTTTCTTCAAAATCAATTTCATGTCGTTGCTTTAAGGTGCTGGAAAAGGGAGGAAGCTTTTTCTTCTTTTCTACCTGCTTTCTTGTGTTCTGCGATGTGTGCATTTATTCTCCTATTAGTTTGTCCAATGTATGTGGCTGGGCAGATTTTGCATGGTATTTCATAGACTCCTTGGTTTTCTAGCTGGATTTTGTCTTTGGGATTTCTTAAGATGTTGGCTATGTTTTTGGTCAATGCCGAAGGCTGTCTTGATATTGTGTTTGTGGAGAATTTTGCTGATTTTATCTGTGGTGTCTGATGTAAGAGAGGAGAGTGATGCTGTTGTCCTGTTCTGTGTCTCGGTTCTTGGGGGGGGTGTCTCCTTTTGGATTAGGTTGGTAATTGTGTTTCTTTGGAATCCACTGGAAATTAATATATTTGTGAGAGTGCGTAATTCAGTTTTCAGGTAGTCTTTGTCACCTAAGCGTTTGGTTCTGGAGATGAGGGACTTGGCTACAGAGTGGATTTGTGCAGGGTGATGATGGGATTGTGTGTTTAAGTAGCAGTTGGTGTTTTTTTTCCCCAGTAGATAGTGTGTCCTAGGGAGCCATTGGGTTTTTTTGTAGATTAGGACGTCCAGAAAGGGAAGTTGGTTGTTAGCTTCTATTTCCATAGTAAAGTGTATTTTGGAGTGTAGGCTGTTGAGGTGTGTGAGGAAGTTGTCCCATTTTTCCTTCCCATGTGGCCAAATTATGACATTCTACATATCTAAGCCAGAGTTTGTGTTTGTATTCAGATTTATCTAAGGCGTTGGTTTCAAAATGTTCCATGTATAGGTTTGCGATGACGAGTGAGAGGGGTGATCCCATAGGTGCTCCTTCTATCTGTTTGTATCTTTGTCCATTATGGATGAAGTATGTGTTGGTTAGGCAGTGGTTGGTCAGATCTAGGATATGCTTAGGGAGGGTTGTATTTGTTTTGGATAGCTGTTAAGGCTTCTTTAATAGGCACTTGGGTGAAGAGGGATGTGACATTGAAGCTCACAAGTAGGTCGCTGGGTTGTGGGTTTTGTTTCTTTATTGTTTCTATGAAGTGGAGAGAGTTTTGTACGTGTGAGGTAATGGATTCTGAGTAGGGCTGAAGTTGTTTGGCAAGAAATTTGACAAGATTCTGTAGAGGTGAGCCTATGGAGCTGACTATGGGTCTGAGTAGTGTTCCTTCTTTGTATATCTTGGGGAGGCCACAGAGCTTGGGGCATCTGGATGATTTCTCTCTGGGGATGATTCTTTGCTGGATCTCTTCACTGATGGGAGAGGCTTTTATTTTAGATTTGGTGTTTTTTTCCAGGTAGGTGGTGGGGTCTGTGTTTAGAGGTTTGTAAGCAGGATCTTGGAGTAGGTTGGATCATTTGGCTTGGTAGTCAGATGTGTTCATCACCACATGGCATTACCTTTGTCTGCTGGGAGAATGATTATGTTGTTGCTTTCCTCAAGTTGGTGAGTGCTTTTTGTTCTTCTTTATGTAAGTTGCTTCTGGGTGGATTGCTGGAGCAGAGGATGTTGGTGACTTCAAGTCTGATTTTATTGGCTTCATCTGGGTTGATTTTGGTTAGGTAGCTTAAACCTTGCATATGATGTTTTCAGTGGGGATGCGTTTGGGGGCGACTGCAAAATCGAATCCTTTGGAAAGGACATTGGTTTCTGCTATGGTGAGGGTCCTGTCTGATATGTTATGTACTGTTTGTTTCATGAGTTGCTGTGCTATTTATAGACAGACAACAGCTGCAATCACACTTTGCTTGCACAAGCATGAAGCTGAAGGCACCAGCCTGAAGATGGCGAGTGGGACCTTATTGAAACATTGCCAAGATACTCTCAATCTTACACAGGAAAAGACCCAAATATGCCAAGACCTGCATTCACACACACACACACACACACACACACACACACACACACACACACAGGTTGTCACTCAATTCCACTTAATTGGATTAAGGTAAAGAAGAACCTGAAGACGTTTATTTTCATTTTATACATACATACATACATACATACATACATACATACATACATACATACATACAGTGTTTGTATGTATGTGGTATATGTATGTATATATGTATGTATATGTATGTATGTATATATATGTATGTGTATGTATGTATGTATGTATGTATACAAGAGCCTGAAGGTTTTTTCTTTTTCCCTCCTTTCCTTTTTCTCTTTTTATGGTTATTTGGGATTATATTTATCCTCCATATAAGTGGATTAAGGTATAGAATAACCTGAAGATCTTGTATTTTTCAGCCATCATATAGTACCAATTGTTTGGAAATGAATAAAAAAGATAACGACTATCGGCTCTTCAATACCAATTTCTTCTACTTCACCATCTGGAGGACAAAGATCAATGCAGACAAATGTTGCAACAGGAAAAAGAAAAGGAAGCGACATTGCAGATGATTATACAAGGAATTCAAAAAATACAAATAAGAACAGAGAATATTGAAAAGAGAACAGAGAATATTGAATAAAGAACAGAGAATATTGAACAAAGAACAGAAAAACAGATGAAAAAATTGAGAATATCCACCAAATGATGATGAAATATGAGGACAGATTTCAAAAATTTGAAGAAAAAGATGAACAAAGTGATAAGAAAATTTGAGATATTGACAGCAGATTGAGCATGGTCGAAAAAGATAAGAGTGTTTATTAAGTAATTAATAAGATGTTAATTACAGATAGTTGATACCAGAAGGTCTCATGTTTGTATGGCAAGGACAAAGATACAGAATAGATTCAATTGAGAAAGCAGAACTATTTAAGCAGAACATTTGAGAGGGAAAGAGGAGGAGACAGGAAAAGAAGAATCATGAATTGAACTTCAAGATAGGAGGGATACGGGGGACCCCTTGCAGGGTAGGGCTGAGGATTATGTCCAATTCTTAGCGGACAAAGTTGCTCAGTTTCGGTCGGATTTGGACTCCACCTTTGCAGATCCAGCCGAGGCACAAGAGGATGAATTGGTAGATCACCCCTGGGTTGAGTTTCAGGATGTTGCCCCCGGGGACGTGGACAAGGCCATGAGGGCTGTGAGTGCCTCCACCTGCGTACTGGACCCGTGTCCCTCCTGGCTGGTTACTAACAGCAGTGAGGTGACACGAGGCTGGATCCAGGCGGTTGTTGCTGCCTCCCTTCGGGAGGGGCACTTCCCCGCCGCACTTAAAGCGGCGGTGGTGAGACCCCTCCTGAAGAAACCATCCTTGGATCCAGCTGTACTCAACAACTATCGTCCAGTCTCCAACCTCCCCTTCGTAGGGAAGGTTGTTGAGAAGGTGGTGGCCTTCCAGCTCCAACGGTCCTTGGAGGAAGCCAGCTACCTTGACCCCTTCCAGTCGGGCTTCAGACATGGTTACAGCACAGAAACCGCTTTGGTCGCATTGACCGATGATCTCTGGAGAGCCAGGGATGGAGGCCATGCCTCCATCCTGGTTCTCCTTGATCTCTCGGCGGCTTTCGATACCATCGACCATGGTATCCTTCTGCGACGACTGCGGGAGGTGGGGGTGGGAGGCACTGTCTTACAGTGGTTCTCCTCCTACCTCTCGGACAGGTCGCAGTCGGTGTTAGTTGGGGGGCAGAGATCGACCCCTAGGCCCCTAACATATGGGGTGCCACAGGGTTCGGTCTTATCCCCCCTACTATTCAACATCTACATGAAACCGCTGGGCGAGGTCATTCGGAGGCACGGGATAAGATACCACCAATATGCGGATGATACACAGCTGTATCTGTCCGCCCCGTGCCAACTCAATGAAGCGGTGGACGTGATGAACCGGGGTCTTGAAGCCGTTAGGGACTGGATGAGGGCTAACAAGCTTGTACTCAACCCGGAGAAGACCGAGTGGTTGTTGTGTTTCCCTCCCAATAATTTGGTTAGTGTTCCATCACTCAGGCTGGGGGGTCAAATTTTATACCCCTCAGACAGGGTTCACAACTTGGGAGTCCTCCTGGACCCACAGCTGACCTTCGACCACCATTTGACGGCTGTGACCAGGGGGGCATTTGCCCAGGTTCGCCTGGTGCGCCAGTTGCGACCCTACCTGAACCGGGAGGCTCTCACAACAGTCACTCGGGCCCTTGTGACCTCTAGGCTGGAATACTGCAACGTGCTCTACATGGGGCTGCCCTTGAAGAGCATCCGGCGACTTCAGCTAGTCCAGAATGCGGCCGCGCGAGTGATTGTGGGTGCACCTCGGTTCGCCCACATAACACCCATCCTCCGCGAGCTGCGCTGGCTACCTGTTGATCTCTGGGTGCACTTCAAGGTCCTACTTACCACCCATAAAGCCCTTCATGGCAGTGGATCTGCGTACTTGAGAGACCGCCTCCTGCCAATTACCTCCTTGCGACCTATTCGATCGCACAGATTAGGCCTCCTCTGAGTTCCATCTGCCAGTCAGTGTCGACTGGCAACTATGCGGAGGAGAGCCTTTTCAGTAGTAGCTCCGACCCTTTGGAACGATCTCCCCGTGGAGATTCGTACCCTCACCACCCTCCAGACCTTCCGCACAGCCCTCAAGACCTGGCTATCCCGTCAGGCCTGGGGATAAAGATTGTAATCTGTCCCCACCCGAATGATGAATGTTGTGTTTTATTTTTACTTGCACTGTTTTCATGTTTATTGTTTTATTGTCTTGTATCCCCTTCCCTATAAATTGTAAGCCGCCCTGAGTCCCCTCAGGGAAAAGGGCGGCCTATAAATAATAATAATAATAATAAAAATAAAAATAAAAAAGAGGAATGCTTATTAGTAACTGAAAAAGAAGAAGGTATGGTAGGAGGCATTGTGAAGCCCAAAGAACAATGAGAACTGAGATCTACTAGAGCAGTAAATCCTTTTTATAAAGTATAATATGGAAGAGAAAAAATTGATTACAGTTAATATAAATGGATTTAATTCAGCTACTAAAAGAAGGAAACATTTCACAAATTAGAGAAACTAAAATTTAATATAATCTGCCTACAAGAAGTTAATATTAAAAAGCAACATGAACAAATATTGATACCGCCAAAACTAGGGAAAATATTTATGCCGTTGACACAATGTAAGAAAAGAGGAGTGGTTTTATATATTAAAGATACAATTTCAGCAAAACAAATTTATACAGATGATGATGGAAGAATCCTGGTGGTGGAAATTATTGACAATAATATGAAAATACTTTTAATAATAATTTGTAATTTAATAAACTTATATGCCGCCCAATCCCGTAGGACTCCGGGCGGCTTACAAATACAAAGATAAAACAAAAAAAAAAATAGGGGAAAGACGAGAACAATTTAAAAGGAGCACACCATACATTCGACTTAGCTGGGGGCTGGACCTCATTCATGGGTCATCAGCAGTCCCAGGCCTGCCAGAACAGCCAGGTTTTGGTCGCTTTTTGGAAGGCCGCGAGAGTGGGAAGGGTCCGGATGTCTGCGGGAAGATCACTCCACAGGGCCGGAGCAGCTACAGAAAAGGCTCTCCCCCAAGGGGCCGCCAGCCGGCATTGTCTGGTTGACGGCACCTGGAGGAGGCCCAGCCTGTGAGTTCTTATCGGCCGTTGGGAGGTATGCAGCAGGAGGCGGTCTCGTAGATATCCAGGTCCAGGGCCATGTAGGGCTTTAAAGGTAATAACCAGCACCTTGAAGCGCGTCCGGAGACCAATAGGGAGTCAGTGCAGCTCGCGGAGGATAGGTGTAACATGGGTGTATCGAGGTACACCCGATATCGCTCGCGCGGCTGCATTCTGGACCAACTGTAGTCTCCGAACACTCTTCAAGGGCAGCCCCATGTAGAGCGCATTGCAGTAATCGAGCCTTGAGGTGACGAGGGCATGAGTGACCATTCGAAGTGCCTCCTGGTCCAGATAGGGCCGCAACTGGTATACCAGGTGAACCTGGGCAAAAGCCCCCCTGGTCACAGCTGACAGATGGTGTTCTAATGTCAGCTGCAGATCCAGGAGGACACCCAAGTTGTGGGCCCTCTCTGAGGGGTGGCACGGGGTGGACAGATACAGGTGGGTATCGTCCGCATATTGGTGGTATTTAATCCCATGCTGGCGAATGATCTCGCCCAGTGGCTTCATGTAGATGTTAAATAGGAGGGGGGATAGGACCGAGCCTTGTGGCACCCCATATGTAAGGGACCTAGGGGTCGACCTCTGTCCTCCAACCAACACCGACTGTAACCTGTATGAGAGGTAAGAGGAGAACCACCACAAAACGGTGCCTCCCATTCCCACCTCCCCCAGTCGTCGCAGAAGGATACCATGGTCGATGGTATCGAAGACCGCTGAGAGGTCAAGAAGCACGAGGATAGAGGAATGTCCTCTATCCCTGGCCCACCAGAGATCATCGGTCAGCGCGACCAAAGCAGTTTCGGTGGCGTAACCAGGCCTGAAACCCGACTGAAAGGGATCTAGATAGTCTGCTTCATCCAAGGACCGTCAGAGTTGAAAGGCCACCACCTTCTCAACAACCTTCCCAACAAAGGGGAGGTTGGAGACTGGATGATAGTTTTTAAGAATAGCTGGATCCAGAGAAGGTTTTTTAAGGAGGGGTCTCACCACTGCATCCTTTAAAGGCTGCGGGAAAGATCCCTCCTGTAGAGAGGTGTTAATAATCCTCTGGAGCCACCCTCCTGTAACCTCCCTGCTGGCCAAAACCAGCCAGGAGGGACACAGGTCCAGTAAGCAGGTGGAGGCACTCACCGCTCCCATGGCCTTGTCCACTTCCTCAGGAGTGACAAGCTGGAACTCCCTCCAAGAAATCCAATCAAGGCCCACCCTCCGCATCTCGGCAGGTACTGTCCAAGTGGAGTCCAGGTCCGTCCGAATCTGAGCGACTTTGTCCAACAGAAACTGAATAAATTCCTCAGCTCTTCCCTGTAAGGTTTCCTCCGCATCCCTCCCTTTCAGGAGAGAGCAAGTTATCCTAAACGGGGCGCCAGGCGAGATTCTGCAGACGCAATAAGAGTAGAAAAATGAGCACATTTTGCTGCCCGTATCGCCACTAAATAAGTCCTAATAAAGGTTCTTAGCTGTGTTCGGTCATCTTCGGAGTTACTGGCCCTCCAACGTTGCTCTAGGCGTCTCTTCTGGCGTTTCATCTCCCGGAGTTCCTCGGTAAACCAAGGAGCCCTCCTGGATCCACTGCCACAGAGGGGCCGCAAAGGTGCAATCCGGTCAAGAGCCGCTATATTCCAAGCAGCGACCAAGGACTCTGTCAGATTGTGGGCAAGGGAGTCAGGTATCTCCCCAAGCTCCATCTGAAATCCCAATGGGTCCATCAGACGCCTGGGGCGGAACCACTTAATCGGCTCCACCTTCCTGCAGTGGGGGAGTGGTTTCTGAAAATCCAGCCTCAGTAGCAATTTACGCTCCAAATGACAATCAAGAAGAATTTTATAGAAAATTACACATAAAAATAATTGAATTGGATTATGTTAATATTTATATGATGGGAGACTTTAATGGAATAGTAGATGAGAAATTGGACTATAAAACACAGAAAACAATAAAGCAAAGTAGAAAGACTCTTCCAAAATCCTTTTTCAAAATGATAGATGAAATAGACTTAAAAGATGCATGGAGAGAAAGAAATGCAAAAAATAGACAATATACTTTTTATTCAAATAGACACACATCATGATCTAGAATAGATATGATATGGATGTCAATGGAATTGATCTTCAACATACAGGAAATTGATATAGAAACAAGTACCTGGGCAGACCACAATCCAATGACAATTAAATGGAAAGGACAAAGGAGAAGATCTAGATGGACTTTAAATAATACTATATTAAAGGAAAAGGACTTTGTACAGAAAATGGAAAAAGAATTGGCTTTCTTTTTCAAAGAAAACAGAAAAGAGGACACATCAATGCAGAATTTTTGGGATACAATGAAGGCCTATGCTAGAGACCTGATAATAGATTACACACGGAAAAGAAACATCAAGAAAAGACAAACCTTTAAAACATTAGAGGATGATAACAAGAGACTTGAAAAAGAGCTACAGAAATCTCCACAAAAAAGCATGTCAAAATAAAAATGGACACAATTAAACATAAAATGGGACTAATGGAAAAGGAGGAACTAGCACAAAAAATCAGAGGTGCTAAACAGAACTACTTTGAAGATGCAAATAAACCAGGTAGATGGTTAGTGTATAAACTGAAAAAAAGAAAGAGAATCAAGAAAAATAATGCAATTAATAGATGATCAAGGGCAAATTTGCCATGAAAATAGAGAAAAGAAAAATATTATACAAGATTACTATGGAAAAACTGTATGAACAAGAGCATATAGACAAGGGAAGAGTTAAACAATAATTACAGAAATCGAATCTACACCAGATATCTAAAGAAACTGAAGTGATGTTAGAAGGGAATATAACAATGATGGAGTTAACTGAAGCACTTAAAAAACAAAATAATGGAAAGGCTCAAAGTCCGGATGGACTGCCAGCGGAATTTTCTAAGACACTACAGGAATCAGTGAATCTTCCATTGTTAGAAGTTATGAATGAAATCATGTTAAATATGAGGTTATCCAAATCATGGTCAGAAGCATACATTACACTTGTGCCAAAGGAGGAAACTGACCCACAACAAATTAAGAACTATAGAACTATTTCCCTGCTAATCTTCGCTTCAATATTGGCAGAAAGACTTAAAAGATAGTTAAATAACTTTATTCATCCTGATCAAAATGGGTTTCTGCCAAAGAGACAAATTGAAGATAATAGGAGAATAATTCTAAACATTTTGGAATGCTTTGAGGCTCATCCTGAAAACAAATGGCTTTGATATTTCTGGATGCACAGAAAGCCTTTGACAACGTGAATTGGCGATTTATGTTATTACAGTTGGAGCAGATGGGCTTTGGCAAGAAATTTATTTAAGCCATAGAAGCTATATATCATAAACAAACAGCAAAAGTAATGGTAAATGAGAGATTCTATTGACATAAGGAAATGGACAAGACAAGGCTGCCCACAGTCACCTCTGTTGTTTGTGTTAACATTAGAAGTCTTAAATAGAAATATTAGAGAAGAAAAAGATATAAAAGGAATGAAAATTAAAAAGGAAGAATACAAACTGCAAGCATTCCTAGATGACCTGATTTTCATTTTAGAGGATCCATTAGAAACAGCACTTAAATTGAGAAAAGATAGAGGAATATGGAAAAGTAGCAGGCCTGAAAATAAATAAAGATAAAATGAAGATCCTGACAAAGAATATGCTAGCAAGACAAAAGGAAGAATTGGTGGAAGCTTTGAAGATACAGGTCACGAATAAGGACAAGTATTTGAGGATATACTTGACAGCAAGATGCAGTACACTTAAAGAGAATAATTATCATAAATTTAAACAACAGATTGTGACAGACCTGTGAAATGGGAAAATTTACAGTTATCACTAATAGGAAGAATATTAATAATTAAGATGAATATACTACCTAGGATTTTATATTTGTTCTAGACAATTCCAATCAGATTAGGGAAATATTATTTTGAAGATCTAAATAAAATAGTGTTGAAGTATATTTGGCAGGGAAAGAAAGCGAGAATAAAATTAAAACTTGCAAGATGCTAGAACAAGAGGAGGATTTAGCCTGCCTAATTGGGAATTATACTATCAGCAACAAGCTTGATGTGGATTAAGGAAAGGATAATGCTGAGAAATTCTAGACTATTGACACTAGAAGGACATGACCTGTTGTTGGGATGGCATGCTTTCTTATGGTACAAGGAAATTAAAACACAGGGGTACTTCAGAAGACATATATGTGAGGCTTTGTTATTAAGCTGGGAGAAGATTAAAACGCATCATTATTTTAAAATTCCAGTCTGGTTATCAACTATTGAAGCTTTTTCATATCCAATAACATATAAAAAGGAACGAAGAGTTAAATATGGTGAAATATTGAATGCTAAGGCTGAACTTAAAACTATGCAAGAACTGGAAGAACAAGAACAAGGTTAAGGATGAATTTGTTTTCATATGTGCAAATATCTTCTAGATATGATAAAGATTTTAAAATAGAAGGCTTTTATGATAAATTGACTGATTCAGATAAAATCACCAATGAAAAGGTGATTAAAAATATATGGATACTTACTAGAGGTTAAGGTAGAGGAGGAACAAGTTAAAGAAACAATGATTGCTTGGGGGAAAAATTTGGACATGGGATTGATTTAGAGAAATGGCAAAAATCATGGTCTCAAAATTATAAAATAACAATGTCAACAGCATATAAAGAAAATGTGTATAAAACATTTTACAGGTGGCACTTACCCCCGACAAGAATAACAAGAATGTTTAAGAATAAATCTGAAAAATATTGTAAATGTCATCAGATACTGGGTTCATATTACCATATATGGTGGGCGTGTGCAGAAGCTAAAAGATACTGGACTAAAAATCACACATGGTTGGAAAAAATGATAGAAAAACATATAGACTTCAAACCAGAGATATTCTTATTGGGGATTTTACTGGAAACATATAGTAGAGAATTGAAATATCTGATTGTAAATATGTTAACAGCACTAGATTGTATTTGCAAAAATTGGAGAAACAAGAAAACACCAACGCAAGAGGAAGTTATTCAGAAAATAATGGAAAGTGCTGAAATGAGCAAATTAACATTTGAAATCACAGAAGAAGAAGATAAACAATTTTATAAGATATGGGATTTATTTTATCAATAGTTAGATAAAAAAATATGGAAATAAAATATACTAGAGAATCTTACAATACAAGGATAATGGAATGATACAGAATATAATATAAAGATGTACTAGCATTGGATGGATTTAGAATGATGTAATGAAAATGCCATAATATAAATTAATTCAAAATTCAGAATATCTCACATGAAATGAAGTAATAATAGATGTAGTCAAATAAATAATAATTATTAATAATAATATATACATATATACTAGATTGATAATATGAGATTTTATATAAATTGTAAGTGAGGACTATGGAGAGGATGCACAAAAGTTTTGTAACCAGCTGACACACTGTATGTAACTGGAAGATGGTTTTATGTTTTATGTCTTGTTTGTGTTTGTTTGTCTAAAAAAACCTTTAAAAAAAATGGCTGAAAATCAAGACCGAAATCAGCTGGCCTTGAAATGGCACACGCCTGTGCACTGGATTTGACAGGGCAACACCTCACGTGCCCTCAGAAATGACTCCGCATGCCATCTATGGGACTGATCAGTGGTCTCTAGAAACTGCAAATAGTTTTTGAAGCAGATATACAAACAAACAAACAAACAAACACAAATCTCTCTTTCAGCTATCATCTGTCTGTCTGTCTAGCTAGCTAGCTAGCTAGCATCTATCTAGCCTCTCTCTCTCTCTCTCTCTCTCTTTCTCAGAAACCTGCAGGGATTTGCAGACAGTCTCCAAGAATCAGACAAGGAAGGGAAACATAATCTGCAAGGTTTTACAAAAAGATAACTATTAATTTTTTTCTTTTTATGCCATACAGGAAAAAGACATATCACTTATACTGTTGTTGAAGAGGTCATTCAGCATATTAAGCATTGAATGTGAATCCATTCCATTGCTGGGGAAGGAGGTCTGGCCAAATGAAAATGTGAAGAGAAATTTGGCACTTGATGCTATATAAATTCCTTTGAATAGGGTGAATGGGTAGGAAGAGAAATTAAGGTAGAGAGATATGTAAAGATGAGACATATCAGAATCCCCTTGGGAAAAATTCTGTACAGGATTTAAAGATTTTTACATTTGTTTATGTTTATGATTTGAAAGCAATCATGGACAAACCTTCATTGTAAGTCAAAAGTATTATCTGGATATTTCTTAAATAATGTGGAGAGAAATATGTTAAGCAAGTGTGATGCTTGCTTGATAAAGATAGATATCTGGAGAGTTCAAGGTTGTTACTGAAGAGCTGAAATTCATGTTACTGATTATATTAACCAAGATGGAACAGGCTCTATGGTTAGACTAAATGGCTGTTTCCTTCCACAAAGTATGAGTGCCCTCAAATTTAAAGGAGGCAATAATCAGACTTTTGTTAAGTAATTCTACCCTTCACCAAGTAGACCTGGAAAACTGTGGGTCAATCTCAAACAACTATCATCATCATCACCACCACCATTTTAAGGTAATTGAGGTGCCTCAGTGGGTCATAACCTGCAAAGTCATCAGGTGACAAACTTCACTGAAAATTGATGCCAAAGGATAAGGCATCTCCATTCTCATCCCTGTCTCAAGTTATCCATACCTTCTGGGACATGGGGAAGGTACTCTGTTTCTGCCACTTGAAAGCAAAATATACAAAGCAAAGCTTCCAAAATTCTCCAGCAAGATATTTCATTAGGTTGACATTTCATAGTTACCTGTTGTGATTCAGCAGATGTCTTCTGTGAGTCTTTTCAGGATGCAAGATTAATTATGCAGCTGGGGCTCATTAGGGGCATATTCTGGGGATAAAAGGACAGATGGTGCCATACCCTAGTTGCAGGAGTCAACGTTCCTTGGTTCGTTCAACATTGATTGATCAGCAGTCGTGGTTTATACACTTGGAGAAATGTTTTGTTTTCTGTAACCCTGATTCAAGGATACACTTGGAGAAGTGTAAGAGTTTTTGTTTGATATTCTGTTATCTGGTCAGAGACTGTATTTATGTTATTTTTGGGCTCGCAGCCAGTTTGAGCCGAGAACTGATAAAGAGAGTTCCTTTTAAGTTGTTTGCCTGTCGTCTGTTTAACGAGCAGAGAAGGGGGGACAGAACAGATTGACTCCTGACTGACAAGCCTTCATTTCAGTAATTATGGAACAGTTGATGGCTGAAAATAGACAAATGGCACAACAAATCACGATGTTGTCGGACCAAATTCAACAGTTGAAGAGAGCTGTAAACCCCCCTCCCCCAGCCAAGGAGGAAGTGCCCAGTAGCCATGCCAGATAAATATGATGGGAGTCTGGCCATGTTTGCCGTGTTTCTGGGACAATGCCAGCTGTTCCTGAGTTTGAGAGCAGAGGACTTTCCCACTGACCGGACGAAGGTGGGATTCATTATCAGTTTGCTCTCAGGCACAGCTGCCAGTTGGGCTACCCCCTTGTTAGTTCAGCAGAGCCCTTTGTTGGATGACTTCCAGGGCTTTTGCCAGTACTTCAAACGAATGTTTGAAGATCCAGTCAAGGGGGAAACATCTGCTAGAAGTCTGAAATCACTCCAGCAGGGGCGTGGTTCATTGCAGTCACTATGTGACTGAATTCAGGCTGCGTAGCCAGGATTCCACGTGGAATGAACCAGCTCTAATGGACACGTTCCAGGATGGATTGTCTGAGGCCTTGCAGGATGAACTGGCGAGGGTGGACAGGCCACCGATGTTCGACGCATTGGTTCACCTGTGCCTCCGGATAGATGCCCAGCTGCAGAGGTGAAAGCCTCACCATGTATTCCAGGAGACCACCAGCATGCCGGTTCAGCAAGGGACTGCAGTGGACTGGGAGGAGCCCATGGAGTTGGGTGCTGTCAGACCTCGAGTGTCACGGACAGAGATGGACAGACGATGTGCTGAGGGATTGTGCTTCTACTGTGGGGATCTTGGACACCTGGCAGGGAGCTGCCCCAAGAAGAACAGAAGGGTTGCGCGGACTGCAGCCATCCCTCAGCAACGCACTATCATGTCAGACAACCAGTATGTTGGTGCGGCCGTGATACCCCATTAGCACAAGATAGCGTGTGTTCGGGGGGGTGGGTGGAGTCCCAGAGCGGATGCCCTGCTGAGTAAAGTAGAGAACTCTGACCCTGCGAACTCGCTTCCACCTCGGACTGTTCTACCCATTGCAGCCTGCGCTGCCGTTTGTCATCCCGTGAGCCTGCAGTCTCTGATACGGGATGTGCAGTGGGGTGACAACTGGATGGAGTGATGAAAGGCGGAAGTGGGGCCAGCATCCTCGTGGACTTTGGAAGGGGATCTTTTGAAGTGTCGGGGATGGTTCTATGTTCCCGCAGGGCACATCCGTCAACGGGTGCTCGTGCAGATTCATTGCGCGTCTGCGTCAAGACATTGGGGGTTTGTTTGGACGTTGCGCCTGGCCTCCCGTCAATTTTGGTGTCCCCATCTGAAAAATGACGTGCGGAGGTGCATGAAGTCATGTGCCCAGTGCCATTGGGCCAGGTCTACAAGGAGAACTCCGCCGAGATTCCAGCCATTGTCGACTCCGGTCCCCGCAGCACTGGACTTTGTCTCTAGGTTCCCAGTGGGGTACCAGTGTCTTGGACCATGTTTTGGGGAGGCCGTCACCAACGCTTCTGGGCTGCACCCCGATCATCGAAACCGGGGGAAGGGCTCTGCGGGAGGGGATTGCGTGGTGGCTCGGCAGGAGTTGGTAGACCTGCCGTCAACCTCCGATGGAAGGGGGTTGGTGGGTCGGCCTTGCAGAGGGTGGAGGATCCTGGACAGGGTGTTAAGGCTTGGCCAAAGCTGGTAGAGGTGCCATCAACCTCTGAAGGTAGGGGGGCTGGTGGGTCGGCCTTGCTGAGGGTGGAGGACCCTGGACAGGGTGTTAAGGCTTGGCCGAAGCTGGTAGAGGTGCCATCAACCTCCGACGGTAGGGGGGCTAGTGGGTCGGCCTTGCTGAGGGTGGAGGACCCTGGACAGGGTGTTAAGGCTTGGCCGAAGCTGGTAGAGGTGCCATCAACCTCCGATGGTAGGGAGGCTGGTGGGTCGGCCTTGCAGAGGGTGGAGGACTCTGGACAGGGTGTTAAGGCTCGGCCAAAGCTGGTAGAGGTGCCATCAACCTCTGAAGGTAGTGGGGCTGGTGGGTCAGCCTTGCAGAGGGTGGAGGACCCTGGACAGGTTGTTAAGGCTTGGCCAAAGCTGGTAGAGGTGCCATCAACCTCTGAAGGTAGGGGGGCTGGTGGGTCGGCCTTGCGGAGGGTGGAGGACCCTGGACAGGGTGTTAAGGCTTGGCCGAAGCTGGTAGAGGTGCCATCAACCTCCGACGGTAGGGAGGCTGGTGGGTCGGCCTTGCAGAGGGTGGAGGACTCTGGACAGGGTGTTAAGGCTCGGCCAAAGCTGGTAGAGGTGCCATCAACCTCTGAAGGTAGGGGGGCTGGTGGGTCAGCCTTGCAGAGGGTGGAGGACCCTGGACAGGGTGTTAAGGCTCGGCCGAAGCTGGTAGAGGTGCCATCAACCTCCGATGGTAGGGGGGCTGGTGGGTCGGCCTTGCGGAGGGTGGATGACCCTGGACAGGGTGTCGACGCCGTGAAGGGCGGAAGAAAACATGGTGGCCACCGGATACCTAAGGAGTTCCGATTCAAGGGGGCTATGCCTCCAGAGGTTTGGGACTCATGAAAAAGGCACCACAGGAAATGGGTGCCTTCTTGTGGACACGTCATTCCCACCGCATCCAGACCATTGGAACCCGGGGAAAGGGCCCTGCGATGGGGGATAGTGTTGTGACTCAGCAGATGTCTTCTGTGAGTCTTTTCAGGATGCAAGATTAATTATGCCGCTGGGGCTCATTAGGGGCATATTCTGGGGATAAAAGGACGTATGGTGCCACGCCCTAGTTGCAGGAGTCAACGTTCCTTGATTCGTTCAACATTGATTGATCAGCAGTCATGGTTTATGTAAGATACACTTGGAGAAGTGCTTTGTTTTCTGTAACCCTGATTCAAGGATACACTTGGAGAAGTGCATTGCGTTGTAAGAGTTTTTGTTTGGTATTCTGTTATCTGGTCAGAGACTGTATTTATTTTGTTTTTGGGCTCGCAGCCAGTTTGAGCTGAGAACTGATAAGAGAGTTCCTTTTAAGTTGTTTGCCTGTTGTCTGTTTAACGAGCGGAGAAGGGGGGACAGAACAGTTACCCTTGTTTTTTCTGTACATTTTGGATTGAAGGATTAGAGATGGAGCAAGGTTTAAAGGAAAATTAAATATTGCTATCACTGCTAGAAAACACATAATTCATTGGTTTCTTAGAAAAAAGGAAGTATCCATACTCTTTCCTGTGCAACAGGCCCCAATGACAGAAAATGAACAAACTCTGGGAAAAAGTAATATGTGGCCATGAAAGATGGGTGGTTTTGTGGTGTTGGAAGAAATACCCATCTGGTTCAGTCCCAAGCTGGGAGAAAGACACTGGAAATATGGAGGCTGATTGGAAAGATGGTTTAATGATGAACAGAACCACCAGCGTTTATGGTTCTGGTGCAGCTGACAAAATGGAGTTGAGAGTAGAGGAGGGTTATTCCTTACTTTGGCTTTATATTTGAGCTTCCTGTTCATGTGCAAGAACATGTCCTTTAATATTCTATTGGCTGTTGTCAGATTACTATGGGGTCGTGTAGGGGTTGTGTAGGCATCATGGCTGGCGCTAAAGGCAAAAAAGGAAATGCAAATCCTAGGTGCTTAACTGAGCTAATCTGGCTTATTGTTTATCTGAGCTTCCAGGTGAAGTTTGGACTGCTCTGGGGGTCACATAATGAAGGGGCTTATGTTCTGAAATGGAGTTGGGCAATTCTTATTGCCCAACTCCTTAATGGTTTTCATCCTGTCTTGGATCTTGGGTGAGGGGCTGCTTCTAACCCTACCCTTCTGCCTTTTTCAGACTTTGCTGCAGAGAGTTTCAAAATATCCTATCTTGAATAGATTTCTGCCTGCAGTATTTGCTTTGCTATGAATAGTGCTAGCTAGATACTTGTCTTCCTCTTTCAATAAGATCTTTATCTCTCAAGTGTTGGCATCTGCTGTGGGCTATTAAGAAAGTCTTGAGGCCTGCTTCCTGCTTCTAAAACATGTTTCTTCCTTTCTCCTTTAAGAAAATATAATATTTTGCCCTTTTTAATATTTCTCAAAATATTTCATTCTTTTAGGAAGGGGGGGCTTTCCATGTTTTTTTTTTAAAGAAGTCCAATGATGTTAGGCAGCATTTCAATTTGTACTATGAACTTTCACCTACAAATTGTCAAATATTGATTGAACAAATTTTTACACTTATAGTGTGTTTCATGCAATATGGCATATATGATAGGATAGGAACTGAAATATTCAATGCTGAATTCAGCTATTAATTTAATTTAGAAAAATGATGACAGGAATGGTTCTGTAAAACAGGTATAGTCATCAAGTTTTCAAGATCCCAGGTTAAAAAACTAAACTGCTTTTAACTGCTGTGTCCTACAATCAGACCTCCCATCTTAATACATTACAGTATGCCTGCATTATGGAGGAAAGTATATTTTTCATTCATGGTTTGCCTTTTGTTGTCACATACCACTGCTGCACATGCTGCTAAGGACTGTATCTGTCAAGTATTGTCATTAGACAGAGAGGATATAAAAAAGATTTCAGTGAATGAATGAGAGAAGGAAAGCAGTGACATAAGCCACATGTCCTCTCTTTGTCCTGTAATGGTAAATAATAGGTCAACCATCATATGTCCTTGATTATGTTACACCCATTCCTTCTTAAATCTCATCCCCTGCTGACCAGATGTATTTATCAATGCAATTATTATATCATTGTTGCTCCTAATCCCGCTCAAAACATTTTAATGCCCCCCTCCCTATAATGGATATATCTTCAATAGCATCTTTTCTCAACTGCAACCACAGGCTATTATTAGATTGAAGGTGGTGTGTGTGAGAGATCAGTTCCTTTGAGGACAAATATGTTCCAAGAAAATCTGCACTAAGAATTAAGTGCACAGAAGTTTTCATAGCTGATTGATGCTTTCCTTCATGATTTTAGCTTTTAAAGACACAAAACAATATCTTTTAAAGGCTTTATGATAATTGAAATAAACAACAGTGCAATTTAGTTAGTTTTACCCATTTACTAAGTGATAATTTATGTAATGGTCTTGCATTCTTACATTTGTTGCTTGCTAAGGATTTCTATTTAAATGTATATAATAAGATAGTGAGATGACTGAAAGTTTTGTTCAAAATTCTGTTTTCTTCACAAAATATGCTGCTACTTCTATTGACCAAGTTATAGTCTTCATAATTGTTCTTGTTCTGATCAATTGTCAGACTCCCATGGGGCCATACAGGGGTAACTTTGTAGGTTGTGTTTTGAATCTCAAGTTTGGTTGAGCCTTGCTGGGTGATGATGTAATGAAAAGACTTTGAGCAATTCCTACTATGGCTCTGCTTGAAGGTGGTAGATGCTTGCTATGTAGAATAAACTGGCCCAAGCCTTAATAGCCCATTGACAAAGTTGGGGAGGGGGCCTGAGTTTCTGCCTCCCATTTAGGAGAAATATTCTGCTCTTTTAATATTTCCTAAAATATCTCATTTTCCTAGGAGAAGTGTGGGCACTAACTTCTCATGTTAGTTTAGGGCAGAGTATGACTTACTCAGTACCTTATTTGCATGCCAGTGGAATTCCATTATAAAGCAGCCAACTTAGAAATGCAATTTGGGTAAGGATGCGAGTTGTTCTAATATCCTATTTTCACCCTAACCTTCCTCCTTTGTAATTTTTTTTAAACAAGCTCCTAAAACCAATCCTTTTTAGTGGCATCCCAGAGTCAGTGGGCAACCTGAACCTGGGAGGCTAGTTACAGTCCCTATCTCTTCAAGCCTAGCTTATCTCTAGTTTAGGGACTGGCATGTCCTAAACTGGCCCTGACAATTTAGCATATGACTTCATCTTAGAAGCCACCCCTGCAATGTCAAGTACAATAATTCTAATCTCTACCATTATCACCAAGGATGTTCTGAAGAGCTAGTGAACATATTTGTTCTGTCGTTCTCTTTGCATCTAATTAATACTATTGCATAATGTCTTATCAGGATTTTCAAGCCATACTGAGAAATAATGCAGTGTTAGTTTTGCAATTTAGTATACAGAGTACTGTAGAAGCAGGAACATGGTCAGGAGGAGCAATTAATCTACTATTATTGGGCAAAGAAAGTGGGCATTGCTTGTTACATGCCCATTGCCATATTTTTGTATGTATGGTTCTATACAGCTGAAAGTCAGTCCTGGCAGAATGCCAAATTGGATAAAGCTCCTACCATTAACCCTTAGAAACCAAACTGTTAGGGAAATGTGTTGTTAGTTCCCTGGCTTCAAGATCTTCTGAAGTTTGATTTCCTTGATAGAGATCATCTGATCATGGATAGCATCTCTTCCCAATATCCAAGGATTCTCTTTCCTCTTGCCCAACACACAGATATATTTGCTCCCATTCAGTTGATATCTCAGCCTTTTGTACAATATTTGATTGATTTGGAGTATAGATATGAAAAATCTAAATTTGCTCTCCCTAATATTATGTCATCTTCCAGATAGCTTGTACCAGCTCCAATAGTTCTTAACTAGTATAAGCCATGTAATTATAGGAGTTGAAAGTTATCAAAACTGGAAGGCATTGGTTCCGGGGGGCGTGGCCTGTTGCCGAGGAGGGCTCAACCGAGCTCCTCTCAGAGATCTGGTCTGTATATCTAAATAAGATCATAGATATCACCCCTTTTTGGCTAAGAAAGGGGCAGGGAGTAGCTCTGTATGCTAGGGTCTATTCGTAATCCACAGCCTTTCTCTTTTTTTTTTGGCTGTGGACAGAGATTAGATCCAGCGGGAGCGGAGCTTTTATCTCCAGCCAGTTCTTCTCAGCTGCCTTTTTTGGCAGCCCCAGACAGGCGAGCCCCCCCCCCCCCCCCAGGACAAAGCAAAGTTTTTTCAAGCCAGGATTAATACGGGCGGGTCCCACTCCTGTGAGATTTATGCTTTTATTACTATCTTAAATACCAGCACCATTTGCCTTAGAGACTTCTTTGTCTAAACGGACTTCAAAATGGCGATTTCTCTCCGTTGGTGATTGATAGGGGATGTACTTAGCCGGTTTTACCTTCCTGCAGATCGCTCCTTAACAAAATAAATTCTTTTTCTTTGGAAACAGAGGGGAGCGAAAGCGCTGCTTATTTGCTTATTTATTATGGCACCCAGGTCAAAGAAGCGTCTTGCTACAAATGTGCCTAAAGAATCTAAAGAATTTATACTGGAATCACAGCCTTTGTCTCCTATGCCCTCTACTGGAGAATTTTTAACACAGGAATTTTTCTTTCAAATGTTTAATGATTTTAAACAAGAAATCAAGGAATTTGTATTGGAACTATATGATGATTTAAAGTCTAAAATTGACCAAATGAAGGCGAATACGTTCGCAGCCGTGTCTGCCCTGTCAGATTATTCTGCTGAAATAGAGAATAAATTGGAAAGCTTGGAGAAGGCTAATTTTAATTTGACTACTAATATTCAAATATTACAACAAAAAATTAGAGACACCGAAGAACAGCTCGTGATGATAAATTTTAATAGGAAGGCATTTGCAATAAGAGTTAGAGGACTCCGCGAAAAGGAGCAAGAGAATCTGAAACAGACCTTTGCTGAAGCCTTTAGCCATGCGGTGGGAAGCCCGGGACTTAACTTTGGTTGGCAGATTCGGAAAATTTATCGCCAAAACTCATTGGTAGCGGAACAGCGACAGCTCCCGAGGGACATAATTATATATTTCTCCACAAAAGAATCCAGAAACGCGATCGTGCAAAAGCTTCATAATAACAGTCTCCGAGTTGATGACCAGGACCTGATTGTCTTCAAAGAAATACCTTTCCAGATGTTGAGAGCAAGAAGAGACTATGCCTTTTTAACTAAAGAACTTAGAAATCAACAGATTCGGTACAGATGGGAGGCCCCAGCCGGCATTACGGTCACATTTGAGAATCAAAGATTTCGTCTTAACTCTGTTTCGGAGGCCCGAGATTTCTATTGTAGGACTTTGAAGGCGGGACTTCCTGACTCACTTGGAAAAGAGGAGAGACAAGCGGAACGAGAAGGCAAGCGGCAGGCCGCGTGGCTGCAAGATGGAGGGGGTAGCCTTTCCTCCCTCGGAGAAGCAGAAAAGCGGAGATCGAGGATTTAGACATTTTAAAATATTTGCCAAAGTTGTGGACCGAATGGGGGTTTGCGACCTCTCTCCGGTAGAAAAAGCGGATTAATTCTTATTAGAAGGGAAAGTTGGGTGAAATTACTTTGAGCTAGATCTTAAACTAATGTCTGCATAAATTTGATAGTGGTAAATATCAGACAAGCAAGGGATGAGGGTAAAATATATGCGGAATGATTTACGTTGTTTAAATCCTATTAGAAGAGAAAGCCGGTTGGGATTATCTTAAGATAGATGTAAAATGAATGCGGAATGAATTATGTTGTTTAAATTTTGTTAGAAGGGACTACCTTAAAACAGAAGGTTAACTGACTTTTGTTGAAAGTATTATTTGAATATGTGGAATGATCCATGCTATTTAATTCTTATTAGAAGGGAAAGTTGGGTGAAATTACTTTGAGCTAGATCTTAAACTAATGTCTGCATAAATCTGATAGTGGTAAATATCAGACAAGCAAGGGATGAGGGTAAAACGCATGCGGAATGATTTACGTTGTTTAAATCCTATTAGAAGAGAAAGTCGGTTGGGATTATCTTAAGATAGAATGTAAACTGATTTTTGTGTAAAGTAATACTTGATCCACGCTGCTTAAACTTTACTAAGAAGGGAAAGCTTGGTTAGATTATTTTGAATTATTGTTTGAAAATGAGGTTAAGAAAGATTATGTACGCTGTTTAAATTTTATTAGAAGGGAAAGTTTGATTATTCTTCTGTAAAGTAATATTTGAATATGTGGCATGAACCACGTTGCTTAAATTTTATTGGAAGGGATTATTTTTGGTTAGATTGTATATTGATGCCTACACAAATCTGTATAAATGTTTATCTGAATATAAGGTTTAGGAAGAGGAACGGGAGAGTCTACAGAAGGTTGGGGTAAATAACAAAGAAGTAAGAGACGAGAATAAAATATAGATAGAATGACTTATACTATTTAAGCATAGATAAAGATGGGGGGCTGAGCTCAACACAAAGAGTGGTTTCTTTTTTTTCTTTTCTCTTTTCTTTTCTTTCTTTTTCTTGTTTTTCTTTCCTTTAATATATTATTTTATTTTTAATCCATACGTACACAAGATACTTTAGACAGAAGGTAGTGCCAGGTGTGGGCCCTGGGAAGTCGGGAGGATTAGGGATGGGGATTTGTGGGGGGTGGGTGGGTGGGTGTTAATATAGTCTCAATAAGAACAAGAATGTACTTATATACGGTTGTTTTTTGTTGTTGTTGTTTTGTTTTGTTTTTTTCTTTTCTCTCTCTTTTCTTTCTTTATATTTTTTTTTTCTTTCTCCTTGGTTTATTTTACTTTTTATCAGATTAAACAACACTCAAATAAAGGCATACACCAAGGAGGGAGGTAGAGGGAAAGAAGAGGGAGGAGTAAGGAAGGAGTAAGGGGAATGCAAGGAGGGCGTGTGGGGAGTAAGGGGAGAAGGAAGGTTTGAGGGGAAAGGGAAGTAGGAGGGGAGTGTTAGAGGGAGAAAGGAAAGTTGGAGGGGGTAGATGGGGTGTATGGAGGATTAGGTGGGGTTGTGAATGATGAGTAGTGTTTTCTTTTTATTTTGTTTTATTTCATTTTTTTTCTTTTCTTATAGCAAATACTCTGTATATAAGTGATTGCAAAATGGATGTGAAAATGAATAAAATATATTTAAAAAAAAAAACTGGAAGGCATTGGGTTAGGCAAGATCCATCTCAACAATCTGAGATTTGACCATACAGTTATAGCTACCAACTTCCCCACATTCCCAAATGCTCTTGCATTGAGATGTGACATTTGGATAAGAAACAAAATTATGTTTCTTTTAGTTTATGGATGAATTCAGACAACAAGATTAACCTGATTATAGGATTACTCAATACTTGCATTTGTAGACAAACACTCGCTACCTCTTGTGCTGGTTACACCCATCGCCCTGGATTTATTTTTGGGATAGCCTTATTTTGGGGAAAACACAGCAAGTTATTAACCAGGCTATTTAAGAGTGTTCTATAAACATGGTTTAATCATTGTACTCCAATCATCTGGAGAGCATTAAAGAAGTTTGCTAGAAACAATGGTCTGGGGGCAACTTGAATTCAGTGAGGAGATTTCTGAATATACATGCATAAAATATAGGACTAACTTTAATTTTAACAAACAGTATCTTTGCAAGAGTCACCTTGTAGAGGAGATGGATGGCATGAAAATTTAATAAATAATACAATTTAATAAATAAAATGAAATAAAAATGTTATTTCTAAAGTCAAATGAAAATGGTTTTCTGAAATTAAATGAACATGTGATATTCACTTCTTATTGTATATTAGCAACTCTAAAAAATATTTTTGCATACTATCCATGGGGCTCAACTTTCTGAGGTAACACACATTAAAAATCTTCCAGTAAAATGATCCAATGGAGTATAGCTAAACCACTAACCAAACAATCCACTCTGCCATCAAACAAAAAAAATTATTAGCATCCATTATATACCTACTTTCATTAAAATAATAAAGGAAAATTCAAATTTAAATCCACAACAATAATGCAACTGTTGACTAAACTTTACTGTAAGTTTAGAATGCCTTCCTTATCCTTCCTCAAACCATGTTGGCATTGTTTTACTCATGTTTGCAAAGCTCCATGAAAATGCCACTGCTTTTTATACACTTCATCCTACTGTTATTCTAATTATTAGTTTTTCTCCATACTGTCTTGTATTTATAGCAATAGCTTTCAGCCCTCTCTAAGCAGTTTACAGAGTCAGCATATTGCCCCCACAGTCTGGGTCCTCATTTCACCCACCTCGGAAGGATGGAAGGCTGAGCCAACCTTGAGCCAGTGAGATTTGAACCGCTGAACTGCAGATAACAGTCAGCTGAAGTGGCCTGCAGTACTGCACCCTAACTACTGTGCCACCTCGGCTCTATTTATCTTGTGTTTGGATAGAGTTTCATTTGTGAAGGTGGGAGTTTCTCCTCATGAATGTTTTAGTTTGCTCTTCAAATTCGGTTTGCTATTCTTTTTTTTAAAATTATTTTTATTTTTTATTACACAGACAACAATGGGAAAGGGAGAGGATGGAATAAAAAAAAGGGGGGAGGGGGAACCCATCTTCACATACAATATGTCTTTTAATCACAGGTGCATCCCTACTAAGTTTATCTCTCTATTGTATATTTAATAAGCACCACAATAAGCTAGGGTTTAAAAAACAAAAAACAACAAAATAAAACAAGGGAGAGAGGGGAAAAAAAAGGTAGGGGGAGGGGGGGAGGCCAAAAAGGACAAAAAAAAGTCCAAGAAGGAAAGGGGGAAAAAAAGAAAGAAAGAAAGAAAAAAAACCATCATCACATGCAGCATGTCGTTTGATTACGGTTATTTTAACATCTACATCTTCAAATAATGTTTACCATCTCAGATATTTCCTCTAATGTAACTATAGGTCTCATTTTCCTTCTACAATATATATTCAGTTAACATTAGCATTATTTTCCCCCAGAGAATATACCTTGCATTTCATACCTTCAAACAGAGATCTTATTCCTTCATTGTTCAACAAGGCATCGCTGCCTATATATACCAGTTTTCATTTGTTCCCCTATTGGAATTGCCTTATCAGCAGCGAAATATCATTATAATAAGTTCTTAACCTTATACATTATATCACCAGACCTTATATTAGTACTTCCTTATATCATTGTTGAATTATTTCACATCATAATTATATCATCATTTACTTTTTCCAATTAAGGCATAAGTGTATCATTTTTCATTTCCAAAATTTTGTTTTTTTTCCCTTAGCCATTGATAAAACAAGTCCCATATCTTATAAAATTGTTCATCCTCTTGCTCTCTAATTTCAAATGTCAATTTACTCATTTCGGCACAGTCCATTATTTTTCGAATGATTTCTTCCTCTTTTGGTATTGTTTCATTTTTCCTGTTTTTTGCAAATACAATTCTGGCTGCTGTTAACACATTTACAATCAAATATTTTAAGTCTTTGTTGTAGGTTTCTGGTATAATTCCCAATAAAAAGACCTCTGGTTTAAAGTCTATTTGTTTGTGTATCATTTTCTCCAACCACATGTGGATTTTAGTCCAGTATCTTTTGGCTTCAGTGCAAGTCCACCACATGTGGTAGTATGAGCCAGGTACCTGGTGACATTTCCAACACTTTTCTGATTTATTCTTGAACATTCTTGTGATTCTGGTCGGGGGTAGATGCCACCTGTAAAACATCTTATACAAGTTTTCTCTATATGCAGTAGACATTGTCATTTTGTAATTTTGAGACCACAATTTCTGCCAATTCTCTAGATCAATCCCATACTTAAAATTTTCCCCCCAAGCAATCATAGTTTCTTTAACTTGTTCTTCATGCAATTTAAACTCCAATAAATATCCATATAGTTTTTTAATTACTTTTTCATCAGTACCTGTTAGAATTTTATCTAGCTCAGTCATTTTATTATAGAGACCTTTAGTTTTTCTATCTTCATTATATCTAGATTGTATCTGTACATATGAATACCAGTTCATTTCCATCCCTTCTTGCTTCAACTCTTGACTAGATTTGAGCTCACCCTCTGTATTCAATAATTCTATATATCGAGCTTCCGGGGGGGCGGAGTCTGTCGCCGAGGAGGGCTCAACCGAGCTCCTCTCAGAGATCTGGTTTGTATATCTAAATAAGATCATAGATATCACCCCTTTTTGGCTATAAAGGGGCAGGGAGTAGCTCTGTGTGCTAGGGTCTATTCGTAATTCACAGCCTTTCTCTTTTTTTTGGCTGTGGACAGAGATTAGATCCAGCGTGAGCGGAGCTTTACTCCAGCCAGTTCTTCTCAGCTGCTTTTTTTTGCAGCCCCAGACAGGCGACCCCCCCCCCCAGGACAAAGCAAAGTTGTTTGAAGCTAGGATTAATACGGGCGGGTCCCACTCCTGTGAGATTTATGCTTTTATTACTATCTTAAATACCAGCACCATTTGTCTTAGAGGCTTCTTTGTTTAAACGGACTTCAAAATGGCAATTTCTCTCCGTTGGTGACTGATAGGGGATGTACGTAGCCGGTTTTACCTTCCTGCAGACCGCTCCTTAACAAGATAATTTTTTTTTGTTTTTTTGGAAACAGAGGGGAGCGAAAGCGCTGTTTATTTGTTTATTTATAATGGCACCCAGGTCAAAATCGAAGCGTCTCTCTACAAATGTGCCTAAAGAATCTATGAATGAACTTAAAGAATTTACACTGGAATCGCAGCCCTTGTCTCCTACGCCCTCTACTGGAGAATTCTTAACACAGGAATTTTTTTTTCAAATGTTTAATGATTTTAAACAAGAAATTAAGGAATTTGTATTGGAGCTATATGGTGATTTAAAGTCTAAAATTGACCAAATGAAGGCAAATACGTTTGCAGCCGTGTCTGCCCTGTCAGATTATACCGCTGAAATAGAGGATAAATTGGAAAGCTTGGAGGAGGCTAATTCTAATTTGACTACTAATATTCAAATATTACAACAAAAAATTAGAGATACTCAAGAACAGCTCGTTATGATAAACTTTAATAAGAAGGCATTCGCAATAAGAGTCAGAGGATTCCGCGAAAAGGAGCGAGAGAATCTGAAACAGACCTTTGTTGAAGCCCTCAGCCATGCGGTGGGAAGCCCGGGACTTAACTTTGATTGGCAGATTCGGAAAATCTATCGCCAGAATTCGTTGGTAGCGGAACAGCGACAGCCCCCGAGGGACATAATTATATATTTCTCCACAAAAGAATCCAGAAACGCGATCATGCAAAAATTTTACAATAATAGTTTGAGAGTTGATGGCCAGGACTTGATTGTCTTCAAAGAAATACCATTTCAGATGTTGAGAGCAAGAAGAGACTATGCTTTTTTAACTAAAGAGCTTAGAAATCATCAGATTCAATATAAATGGGAGGCCCCAGCCGGCATTACGGTCACATTTGAGAATCAAAGACTTCGTCTCAATTCTGTTTCGGAGGCTCGAGATTTCTATTACAAGACTTTGAAGGCGGGACTTCCTGATTCACTTGGAAAAGAGGAGAGACAAGCCGAAGGAGAAGGCAAGCAACAGACCACATGGCTGCAAGATGGAGGGGGTAGCTCCCCCTCCCTCGGAGAAGCAGAAAAGCGGAGTTTGAGGATTTAGACATTCTAAAATATTCGCCAAAGTTGTGGATTGAATGGGGGTTTGCGACCTCTCTCCGGTAGAAAAAGCGGAATTTATTGGTGGGGTGATACTGAATGTATATATGTAAAATGCATGCAGAATGATTTACGCTGTTTAAATCTTGTTAGAAGGGAAAGTTTGAAGAGATTATTTTAAAATAGAAGGTAAACTGATTCTTGTTGAAACTATTATTTGAATATGTGGAATGATCTATGCTATTTAATTTTTATTAGAAGGGAAAGCTTGGTGAAATTATTTTGAGCTAGATTTTAAACTAATGTCTGCATAAATTTGATAGTGGCAAATATTAGAGAAGCAAGGGATGAGGGTAAATTGCATGCGGAATGATTTACGTATATTGGTGGGGTGATATTGAATGTATATATGTAAAATGAATGCAGAATGATTTATGTTGTTTAAATTCTGTTAGAAGGGAAAGCTGGATGAGATTACTTTAAAACAGAAGGTAAACTGATTCTTGTTGAAAGTATTATTTGAATATGTGGAATGATCTATGCTATTTAATTTTTATTAGAAGGGAAAGCTTGGTGAAATTATTTTGAGCTAAATTTTAAACTAATGTCTGCATAAATTTGATAGTGGTAAATATCAGAGAAGCAAGGGATGAGGGCAAAATGCATGCGGAATGATTTACGTTGTTTAAATCCTATTAGAAGGGAAAGTTGGTCGGGATCATTTTAAGATAGAATGCAAACTGATTTTTGTGTAAAGTAATACTTGATCCACGCTGCTTAAATTTTACTAAGAAGGGAAAGTTTGGTCAGATTATTTTGAATTACTGTTTGAAATTAAGGTTAAGAAAGATTATTTACGCTGTTTAAATCCTATTAGAAGGGAAAGTTTGATTATTCTTCTGTAAAGTAATATTTGAATATGTGGAATGATCCACGCTGCTTAAATTTTACAAGAAGGGATTATTTTTGAGCTAGATTGTATATTGATGTCTATACAAATTTGGATAAATGTTTATCTGAATACAAGGTTAAGGAAGAGGAATGGGAGAGTCTACAGGAGGCCGGGGTAAATAACAAAGAAGTAAGAGACGAGAATAAAATATAGATAGAATGACTTATACTATTTAAGCATAGATAAAGATGGGGGGCTGAGCTTAACACAAAGAGTTTCTTTTTTTTTCTTTTTTCTTTGTTCTTTTTTTTTTCCCCTTAATATATTACTTTTATTTTTAATCCATACGAACATAAGATACTTTAGATAGAAGGCAGTGCCAGGTGTGGGCCCTGGGAAGTCGGGAGGAGTAGGGATGGGGATTTATGGGGGGTGGGTGGGTGGGTGTTAACATAGTCTCAATAAGAACAAGAATGCACTTATATACGGTTGTTCTTTTTTTTCCCTTTTTTTTCTCTTTTCTTTCTTTATATTTTTTTTTCCTTGGTTTATTTACTTTTTATCAGATTATAATAAACAACACTTGAATAAAGGAATACACCAAGGAGGGAGGTAGAGGGAAAGAGGAGGGAGGAGTAAGGAAGGAGTAAGGGGAATGTAAGGAGGGCGTGTTGGGAGTAAGGGGAGAAGGAAGGTTTGAGGGGAAAGGGAAGTAGGAGGGGAGCGTTAGAGGGAGGAAAGGAAAGTTGGAGGGGGTAGATGGGGTGTATGGAGGATGGAAGTGTCAGGTGGGGTTGTGAATGATGAGTTGTGTTTTCTTTTTAAATTTTTTTTAATTTTTTTATTTTTTTTATTTATTTTTTCTTATAGCAAATACCCTGTATATAAGTGATTGTAAAATGGAATGTGAAAATGAATAAAATATATTAAAAAAATAATAATTCTATATATCTAACTGTTTGTTCCTTTTTATGTATTATCGGATACGAGAATGCTTCAATTGTTGATGTCCAGACTGGAATTTTTAAATAATGTAATTTTTTAATCTTTTCCCAATTTAACAACAACGCCTCCGTTATATAATGTCTTCTAAAATAACCATGTGGTTTAGTTCCCTTATACCATAAGAAAGCATGCCATCCCAACAGCAAATCGTGACCTTCTACGTTCAATAATCTAGAGTTTTTTTAATGATATCCACTCCTTAATCCATATCAGGTTTGCTGCCTGATAGTATAGCTCCCAATCGGGTAAACCAAAACCTCCTCTTGATCTAACATCTTGTAGTAATTTAAGCTTTATTCTAGCTTTTTTCCCTTGCCAAATAAATTTCAAAACTATTTTATTTAAGTCTAGAAAAAAATCCTTACCCAGTCTAATTGGGATTGTCTGAAACAGATATAGAATTCTAGGTAGAATGTTCATTTTAATTGTGGAAATTCTTCCCATCATTGATAAATGCAAGTTTTCCCATTTCTCCAAATCGATTACTATTTGTCGTTTTAATCTGGTATAATTATCCTCTTTAAGAGTGCTACATCTAGGTGATAAATGTATCCCCAAGTATTTAATCTTACTTGTGTTTTGAATCTGCAACATTTCTGACAACTGTTCCTTTTGTGTAGCTGGGATATTCTTTGTCATGATCTTTGTTTTATCTTTGTTTATTTTCAAGCCTGCTACTTCTCCATATTCCTCTATTCTTTCTAACAATTTGGGTGCGGTTTCTAATGGATCTTCAAGAATGAAAACTAAGTCGTCTGCGAACGCTTGCAGTTTATACTCTTCTCTCTTAATTTTCATTCCTCTTATTTCTTCTTCTTCTCTGATCTTTCTATTTAAGACCTCTAGTGTTAGGACAAAGAGTAGCGGTGATAGTGGGCAGCCTTGTCTTGTACCTCTCTTTATTTCAATCGGTTCTGTTAGTTCTCCATTTACCATTATCTTTGCTGCTTGTTTCTGGTATATCGTTCGTATACTTTGAGTGAATTTCTTGCCAAAGTTCATCTGCTCCAGTTGCAAAAACATAAACTGCCAATTCACATTATCAAAGGCCTTCTGCGCATCGAGGAACATCAGTGCCAATTGTTTTTCTGGGTGGGCCTCATAGTATTCCAAGGTATTCAAAATTATTCTCATATTGTCTTTGATTTGTCTTTTAGGTAAAAAGCCATTTTGATCTGAATGGATGAAGCCATTTAAGTATTTTTTAAGTCTCTCAGCTAGTATAGATGCAAATAGCTTGTAGTCTGAGTTTAATAAAGAAATTGGTCTATAATTCTTGATTTGTGTTAAATCAGTCTCTTCCTTGGGTAGTAATGTGATATACGCTTCTGACCATGACTTCGGTATTTGGTTCTCAGTGGGAGGGTCAATATTTCTTCAAATGTTCTGTAGAATTCCACGGGTAGGCCATCTGGTCCTGGGGCTTTCCCATTATTTTGTTTTTTAAGTGCCTCTGTTAGTTCCATCATTGTTATTTTTCTTTCTAACATTGTTCTAGTTTCATCTGGAAATTCGGTTTGCTATTCAAATGATGCTATTCAAATGATGCCCTCACTGGTGTCCCAGATATTACAAATACAGACAAGGGCATAAACCAGTCTACCAAATTCTAACCAGCAAGTTTGGAATATTTCTGTCATACAATGTTGCATCTTTAAATCTGATTATATATTAATCCCAGTTTTGGCATTTGACCTGTTGAATTGTGCTCTACATAAATACTTTATTTAGAGCAATTATCATGTCCTGCGCCAAGGAAATACAAAATGAAAATATGTTTGTGTATTTATCTTTAGAATCTATAAGCACATATAGTTTTTCAACATTAATCAATTATGTTTATAGATTTCAATAATGCTAAATTCATAGAATGAATTTAAGGTATTTATGTACATTATCTCATTTAGGAAACAAAAGCGGAAGAGTGATGCAAAATACTTTGCTCCCCAAAATGTGGGAGGAAGGAATAAAAAATAAAATAATTCTTTACAACAGTGCAATGGAAGCCCTGCCCCATGGTTGTCATGGACGCCATCTTGTCTTTCGGACCTCTATTAAGTACCCCCTTACTTTACATTGGATAAACCTTTAACTTGGACCTGCACTTTTAAAATAGAATTATTGTTTTATCAAAAACTTTTATGAGTAAATCAATAATATTATTAATAATGACAACAACTGAACTGGAATTTTCATTCTGATTTATTTGTATTTCTAGATATTGGAAGAATGGTAAAAATTTAAAGATATATTAAATCTGTTAGAGACTTCAACATCTTAATTTGTTTTCATTCAGCAACACAACGTGGCAGAAAATCTTTGTTGTTGCCTGGCAATTTGAATGTTGTAAGCAACAATCTGGGAATAGGAAATTCCAGGATTCTACGGACCCATGGAGTGTCCATTTCTACCTGCGGATGTTAGCTGGACATGCATTGATTTCATACTATTTAAAATTTGAATTTGAAGAGTAGCAGAATGCAAGATAATCTGTACTACTGTATGTAACAGACATAGCTCTTTTCTGCATTAGAGAGAGCTTCCAAGGTGTTCTGGAAAAAAAAAACAGCTGAGGACATATATTGTCTCCCAACATCTCCTGCCTGAGCTAGTCCTTCATAGGAAAATAATGGAAGATCTACAATATTTGGTATACAGTATATTGTTACAGAACTCATGATGATCCTCCTTCATCCCATTCCAAGTGCTGATGATCCACTGAACAACTGGGTGGGGGAATAGATATTATCTGGAAAAATAAAAAGTAACCGAAATTAATTTCAATAGAAATAAATAAGCAATCATTTTCTAGTGTTCATGAATGCTTTATATAAAACCACATATTTGTTCAAGTCACTGTCTTTATCCCTAGGGATAAAGGAATAATCAGCATTCCACCAACAAAAAGTTATTGTAGAGGTGTAAAAGCATAGAACCCAGGAACCAAATGATCAAGGCTTCAGAATAATTTCTTTATGATAAAAATTAAAGCATTTATGGCATTTTTACTTAGAAAAAGGGTCAGTAGGGAATTTACAAAACTTTAGGTAGTCCTCATTTAGTAATTGCAGATATGACACTGATGAAAATAACTTTATAACCAATCTTCACATTTAGGACCTTCAAAGGACTCCTATAAAGTCCTTTTGTAGGAAGTTATCACCCAGCCCTCTCCCAGAGAAACGAAATATCCTAGGAAATATTGAAAAGACAGAATATTTTTCTGGATTGAATCTGTGGGTGGACTTTACCTGGTCTTTAACCATTTGGATATAAGTTTAAAGGGGTTTTGAGTTTAAGCTCAAAGGCTGCTTGGAAAGAAGGTGAGTACCTGTAAATTTTAATTCTCTAAAATTTAATTTTAAAGCATGGCAAAGCATGGAAAATATGTGTATGCCTGCATGTGTGTGAGTGATGATGAAATCTTTCTCTCAATCACAGCTGGATCTTGGTTCCTCTGTGTGTTTTACCAAGAGAGCCTGGAAAGTATTAGGGTCAGGCCAGAGCACAGGACCTTCTGTTAGGGAAAGGAGAGTGTGTGTGAAAATGGATGCAAAAGTGAATGAAAATGTGTTGTTGCTGAGGCTTTCGTCCTGTGAAAGCAAAAAAAGCAAAGGCCCATAGTGTATGGAAAAGAGTAGAGGTGCCTGGTACTAACTGCAGAGGGGCAGAAGTCCTCAAGGATTACTTTTTTGATCCTCAAAACTCAGGTGATTCCCTGAGAGGAGAGGCCAAATACTTCATGGGGGAATCAAAGTCCTTCCCAGAATCTTTTTCCCCCCTGAAACTTACAGTGTGTGGTCACCCGGCAGGGACATGCAGTCAGGGGAGGCAGGGTATCACCACTGTCATCATGAAAAGAAAAAAAAATTCAAAGGAAAAAGACTGAGGTAGTTGCTGCCAGAGTCACTGTGGATGACTCTGCTTAGTGCTTAACTGTTTAAAAAAGCCTCTAAAAGAAGTGCCCTCTGCAGGAGGAGGCGAGAGAACCACGTGCCTCATTTAGTCTATCTTTATGATCACTTGAGCAGAGTTAAGCAAGGGTTAAAAGCCGAAAAATTCCTTATGTAGATGAGGTACATGGTTCTCTCACGTCCTCCTATAGAGGGCACTTTTTTAGAGGCTTTTTAAAAACAGCTAAGCAGAGTCATCCATTGGAGGCTCAGGCAGCAGCTAACCCAGCCTGACTTCAGCAGCTCTTGCCTTTATCTTTTTACATTTTCTACATTTTCATCATGGCAGACAAGAGGAGAGTTGAAATCCTCTGTGAAACAGCTGGAAAAGGTATGTGGGTCGGAGGGAGGAATTCAAAATTATTGTAATTTGTAAGTAATTGTAATTTGTATTATTGCAAGTAATTTGTGTGTGTGTGCGTGCGTGTGTCCGTGTCTGTGTGTTTTACCTGCCTCTGCTGGAGCACGGGCTGGCATTTTATTTTTTAAAGCCCTGCCGTTGCATCTGCCATAGAGCGGGACGCGTCGGGGCTTCAGGGGCAGCTTTCAGAAAGCCACGCCATAGAGCATGACGCGTCGGGACATGAAAGAAAGGACCCTGAAATAGACAAGTAAAGACCTAAAGACTCTCTTCTATCCCCAGAAGACAGCTGTAAAGACTATGAGGGAGGGTGGAAATTTATTGTAAAGTTTTCGTTCTTTGCCTCCTTCACAGAAATTCATTGTAAGGTTTTCTTTCTTGTCTCATTTATATTGTAATAAGTTTAATGTATTCATGTAAGAATTGTATTTGAGAATGGTTAGCACAGCAAGTTCTAAACACCTTAGATTTCTATCTAGTGGACAGAAATTTTGTCCAAAATGTCTGTATTTTCTATATTGTAGAAGCAGTGCGCACACGCACACAGAGAGAGAGAGAGGGAGGGAGGGAGGGAGGGAGGGAGGGAGGGAGGGGGAGGGAGAGAGAGAGGGGGAGAGACTTCAGGATTTCTTTTAGCTTTTTGGTTGTATTTTAACAATTAGTAATTAACAAACGCTACGGAAGTCCCAACAAAGCTAAAGCAAGCTATAAACTACAAACCACAAGCTAATACTGCCATCTAGTGGACTTGAACTTTGTTATCAAAATCCCTCCTGTAATGCATTTCAAACCGGTATTTACGCAGCTGGATTTTTGCTAGACAAAACAGCAGAGCTGAGAATGACCTTGGAAAGACTTTTATCTTAGGGGGGGGAAAAGAGTCCAAAAAAACCATTTGTTTTAGCTTGTTGGCATCCTTTCATCTCTCAATACCATTCTCACACCATCTGCTGTGGAGATATTGACATTGATTTTTTCTTTTTTGATCATCCTTATTGACTTTTTGATTTTTTACACCTTTTTCTGTTTTGATCATTTCTTTTAACTTTTGGATCATTCTTTTTGACCCTTTGACTATTTACACCTTTTTTTCTTTCTCTCTTTCCCACGTGTAGCTGAAGCACCTCTCCTTTTCTTTTTGGAGGGGGGGTTCTTTATATATATGTATGTATGTATGTGTGTGTGTGTATGTATGTATGTATGTGTATATATATATATATATATATATATATATATATATATATATATATATATGTGTGTGTGTGTGTGTGTGTGTGTGTGTGTGTGTGTGTGTGTGTGTATGTGTGTGTATATATATATACACACCTTCCTTTGTATTCTCTTTGTATTTCTTTCTTTTCTGAAGAAATTGGGACATCAATAGATAGCTCAATTTAAATCTTGAACAAAATAGTTGGAAGAGTCCTTTTTTTCTTTCTTTTTTCCCCTTCTCTCTTTTCCTTTTTCTCTCCCTCCCTTTCCTCATCTCTGCCTCTTCTCCCTTGTGTACCCTACGTACTTCATCCATTGTATTTATAACCTTCCACCCTCTAATACTAATTGGCCATGAGTAGAAAAGCAGTTGCTTTTGGCTCTACATCAACCTCTGCCTCCTCACCTGCGGGAGGCCAGAGGACAACACAGACAATGCCCCAGCATGAAAAAGAGAAGGAAGCAAATTTTGAAATACTTATGCAAATGATGCAGAAAATGCAAGCAGGAATTGACAGTAAAGATAGCAAATTAGACACCCTTGTAAAGAAGGTTGAGAGTATGGGAAAAAAATGGAGGTAATGGAACAACAAAATCAAAGCATAGTGCAAAAAGTTGATAAAATGGAAGGGAAAGTTGAAAGCATGCACAACTGGATGTTGAAATACGAAGACAGGATTCAAAAAATTGAAAACAAAATCCAAGAAGGAGAGAAGAAAACTGAGAAGCTAGAGACCAGACTAAGTGATGTAGAAAGAGAGAGCAGTGGAATATTAAGATGGGAGATGGATAGGTCTGAATTCTTTTTAAGATTTCAAAACATAGAAGAAGAAAAAGGAGAGGACCTAGTTCAGATAATTTCAAATATTTTGATAGACGTTCTGGAGATGTCCCAGGACAAAATAATAGAAAATATAGACGAAAGATTTAGAGTATACACAAGATATGCAATGAGAAATGCTCTCCCAAGGGAAGTGCATGTAAGATTTACTAAGAAAACAATTAAATCACAAATCTTACAGAAATTGAGAGATAGAAAATTAGAATATAAAGGTAAGGAGATTGTAGTTCTCAAACAAATTCCGAGAGAGGTGAGAGAGAGGAGAAGAGAATACCAATTTCTGACTAAAGTATTGATAAAAAAGGTGTTAATTACAGATGGCTCATACCGGAAGGTTTACTATGTACATGGCAAGGACAAAGACACAGGTTAGATACAATTGAGAAGGCAGAAGCTTTCTATGAAGAATACTTTAGAGAAATGGCTGAGAAAGCTGGGAAAGATGACTCAGCGGTACAAATATTGGAACCACCTGCAACCGCGACCGAAAAAATAGAAGGAGCAGTAGGTGGAAGTGAAAAAGAAGGGGCAACGGGGAATGGAAGCCGTAAAGAAAAACGAGAACCCAGATCTACTAGAACGATAAATCCTGCATATAAAGTATAAACATGGAAGAAAGAAAAATGATTACAATTAACATTAATGGACTTAATTCGGTAATTAAAAGAAAGAAAATATTTTATAAACTAGAGAAATTACAACTTGACATAATTTGCTTACAAGAAGTACATATCCAAAAGAAATATGATTACTTATTAACTCAACCAAAGCTTGGGAAAATGTTTTCATCATTGGCGAATTGCAAGAAAAGAGGAGTGGTCTTTTATATTAAAGGCAACATCCCAGCAAAACTAGTCTATGCAGAGGAAGAGGGAAGAATTTTGATGGTGGAAATTATGGATACCAAAAAAAAACGCTCCTAATTGGAATCTATGCCCCCAGCGAAAAACAAGATGAATTTTACAAAAAACCACACAAAAAAGTTTTGGAACTAGACTATGCTGATATTTGTATGATGGGAGACTTTAATGGCATTGTGAATCAAAATTAGACTATAAAACACATAAAACAAAAAAAATTAAACAGGAAGCCTCTGCCGAAATCCTTTTTTAGGATGACAGATGAAGTAAATCTAAAAGATATATGGAAAGAAAGAAATGCTAAAAAAGAACAATACACCTTCTACTCAAACAGACATTCTTCATTTTCTAGAATAGATAAGATATGGGTCTCAGCGAAGTTGAGCTCCAACATAAAAGAAATTGAGATTGGAGCAAGTACCTGGGCGGCCACAATCCAATTTTAATTAAATGGAAAGGCCAAAGGGCAAGACCTAGATGGACACTAAATAACACTATATTGAAAGAAAAAGAGTTTGTACAAAAAATGGAAAAAGAGCTACTCCTCTTCCTTAAAGAAAATAGGAAAGAAGCTACATCGTTGCAGAATCTCTGGGATACAATGAAGGCTGTTATCAGAGATTTGACAATAGACTACACAAGGAAGAGAAACTTAAAGAAAAGACAAATGCATAAAGCTTTAGATAACGACTATAAAATACTTGAAAGAGAACTACAGAGAGCACCACAAAAAAAAGATGTCAAAATAAAAATGGACATAATTAAACACAAAATGGACCTATTAGAAAAGGAAGAACTGGCACAAAAAATTAGAGGTGCCAAACAGAATTATTTTGAAAATGCGAATAAGCCAGGCAGGTGGTTAGCATATAAGATGAAAAAAGAGAGAGAAACAAAGAAAATAGTCCAACTAAGAGATAAGCAAGGAGAAATTTAGTATGGAAATATTGAGAAAAAAAATATTATACAAGACTATTATGCTAAACTCTATGAACAAGAGAAGGTGGAGCAGGGATGAGTTAAAAAGTACTTACAAGATGCCAATCTCCCCCAGGTACCAGATGAAACTAGAACAATGTTAGAAAGTAAAATAACAATGATGGAGCTAACAGAGGCACTTAAAAAACAAAACAACGGGAAAGCTCCAGGACCAGATGGACTGCCAGTGGAATTCTACAGAATATTTGAAAAAACACTGACCTTCCCACTCCTACAAGTCATGAATGAAGTGATGTCTGAGATCAAAATACCGAAGTCATGGTCAGAAGCGTATATCACACTACTACCCAAGGAAGAGACTGATCTAACACAAATCAAGAATTATAGACCAATCTCCTTATTAAATTCAGACTACAAGCTATTTGCATCTATACTAGCTGAGAGACTTAAAAAATATTTAAATGGATTCATCCACTCAGATCAAAATGGCTTCTTACCTAAAAGACAAATTAAAGATAACATGAGAATGATTTTGAATACCTTGGAATACTATGAGGCCCATCCTGAAAAGCGCAGAAAGCCTTTGACAATGTGAATTGGCAATTTATGTTTTTGCAACTGGAGCAGATGAATTTTGGCAAGAAATTCACTCAAACTATACGAATGATATATCAGAAACAAGCAGCAAAGATAATGGTAAATGGAGAACTAACAGATCCAATTGAAATAAAGAGAGGTACAAGACAAGGCTGCCCACTATCACTACTACTTTTTGTCCTAACACTAGAGGTCTTAAACAGAAAGATCAGAGAAGAAGAAGAAATAAGAGGAATGAAAATTAAGAGAGAAGAGTATAAATTACAAGCGTTTGCAGACGACTTAGTTTTTATTCTTGAAGATCCATTAGAAACAGTACCCAAATTGCTAGAAAGAATAGAGGAATATGGAGAAGTAGCAGGCTTGAAAATAAACAAAGATAAAACAAAGATCATGACGAAGAATATCCCAGCAACACAAAAGAAAGAGCTGTCAGAAATGTTGCAGATTCAAAATACAAGTAAGGTTAAATATTTGGGGATACACTTATCACCTAGATGTAGCACTCTTAAAAAGGATAACTATACCAGACTAAAACGACAAATAGCAATTGACTTGGAGAAATGGGAAAATTTGCACTTATCAATGATGGGAAGAATTTCTACAATTAAAATGAACATTCTACCTAGAATTCTATACCTGTTTCAGACAATCCCAATCAGATTGGGTAAGGACTTTTTTCAAGATCTAAATAAAATAGTTTTGAAATTTATTTGGCAAGGGAAAAAAGCTAGAATAAAACTTAAATTACTACAAGATGCTAGATCCAGAGGAGGATTTGGGCTACCTGATTGGGAGCTATACTATCAGGCAACAAACTTGATGTGGATTAAGGAATGGATATCATTAAAAAACTCTAGATTATTGAATGTAGAAGGTCACGACTTACTGTTGGGATGGCATGCTTTTTTATGGTATAAGGGAACTAAATCACATGGTTACTTTAGAAGACATTATATAAGGGAGGCATTGTTGTTAAACTGGGAAAAGGTTAAAAGATTACACTATTTGAAAATTCCAGTCTGGATATCAACAATTGAAGCATTTTCATATCCAATAATATATAAAAAGGAACAAACAGTTAGATATATAGAATTATTGAATACAGAGGGTGAGCTCAAATCTATTCAAGAGTTGAAACAAGAAGGGATGGAAATGATCTGGTATTCATATGTACAGATACAATCTAGATATAATGAAGATAGAAAAACTAAAGGTCTTTATAATAAAATGACTGAGTTAGACAAAATTCTAACAGGCACTGATGAAAAAGTAATTAAAAAACTATATGGATATTTATTGGAGTTTAAATTGCATGAAGAACAAGTTAAAGAAACTATGATAGCCTGGGGAAAAAACTTTAGGTATGGGATTGACTTAGAGAATTGGCAGAAATTGTGGTCTCAAAATTACAAAATGACAATGTCTACTGCATATAGAGAAAACTTGTATAAGATGTTTTACAGGTGGCACCTACCCCCAACCAGAATCGCAAGAATGTTCAAGAATAAATCAGAAAAGTGTTGGAAATGTCACCAAATACCTGGCTCATACTACCACATGTGGTGGACTTGCACTGAAGCTAAAAGATACTGGACTAAAATCCACATGTGGTTGGAGAAAATGACACACAAACAAATAGACTTTAAACCAGAGGTCTTTTTATTGGGGATCATACCAGAAATCTACAACAAAGACTTAAAATATCTGATTGTAAATGTGTTAACAGCAGCCAGAATTGTATTTGCAAAAAACTTGAAAAACGAAACAATACCAAAACAGGAAGAAGTTATCCAAAAAATAATGGACTGTGCTGAAATGAATAAATTGACATTTGAAATTAGAGAGCAAGAGGATGAACAATTTTATAAGATATGGGATTTGTTTTATCGGTGGCTAGGGGAAAAAAAAACTTTGGAAATGAAAAATGATATACTTATGCTTTAATTGAAGAAAGTAAATGATGATATAATTATGCTGTGAAATAATCTAACAATGACACAATGAAGAATTAATATAAGGTCTGGTGATATAATGTATAAGGTTAAGAACTTATTATAATGATATTTCGCTGCTGATAAGCAATTCTAATAGGGGAACAAATGAAAACTGGTATATATAGGCAGCGATGTTTTGTTGAAAAATGAAGGAATAAGATCTCTGTTTGAAGGTATGAAATGCAAGGTTAACAATAAATATAAGTATACTTTCTGGGGAAAAATAATGCTAATGTTAACTGAATATATATTGTAGAATGAAAATGAGGCCTTTAGTTGTATTAGATGAAACATTTGAGACAGTAAATATTATTTGAAGATGCAGATGTTAAAACACTTGTAACCAAACGACATGCTGCATGTGATGATGTTTTTTTTTCTTTTTTCTTTTTTCTTTTTTTAAACCCTAGGTTATTGTGGTGTATATTAAATATATAACAGAGAGATACGGGCTGTGTGTATGGGGGGAAACGTAGTAGGGATGCACCTGTAATCAAATGATATACTGTATGGGATGATGGGTTTTTTTCTTTCCTTTTTTTGTGTGTGTGGGGTTTCTTTCTTTTTCTTTTTTCTTTTCCCTCTGCCTTTCTTTTTCTATTGTTATGTGATTATGTTGTCTATGTAACAAAAATAAAATAAAATTTATAAAATAAAAAAATAGAAAAAAAAGACCTAAAGACTCTCTTCTATCCCCAGAAGACAGCTGTAAAGACTATGAGGGAGGGTGGAAATTTATTGTAAAGTTTTCGTTCTTTGCCTCCTTCACAGAAATTCATTGTAAGGTTTTCTTTCTTGTCTCATTTATATTGTAATAAGTTTAATGTATTCATGTAAGAATTGCATTTGAGAATGGTTAGCACAGCAAGTTCTAAACACCTTAGATTTCTGTCTAGTGGACAGAAATTTTGTCCAAAATGTCTGTATTTTCTGTATTGTAGAAGCAGCGTGCACACGCACACACACACAGAGAGAGAGAGAGAGAGATAGGGAGGGAGGGGGGAGGGGAGGGAGGGGGAGGGAGAGGGAGAGGGGGAGAGACCCCATTCAGAATTAGATTGAAACTATCTCCTCCACACAAAGCTTCTCCTAGGTTGATTTTTGCCCTGGCACAAAAAAAGCCTAAGCAGTGATATCTCCCTGTTAATCCCATGGGGGAGGGTCAATTCCCCTCAGGCAATTCCCCCACTTGAAGAGTAGCAGAAAGGATCTTCAAAACCTGAGCCCTGATTGACTCAAAAATGATGCTGCCCCATTGCCTAGTAAAGCAGGATATGTTGCACTGGTGGTCTCATGAGTAGTGTATAATTTTAAAAATATTAAATACCTTGGATTGCACACTAGCTAAACTCAATTTGGCCTCACTAAAATAAGAGCTAGGGCAGGTTCAAGAACCACCCATTCGAAATGGGCAGCCTGAAACTTAAAGGAAAAACATGGCTGTGAAGAATTTTGGGATTTCTGCTTGCTTAAAACCTGTCTGGAAACTCACAGAAAATGATATCTGATATTAATTGACATGGAAAATTGGATACTGTAAATTTCTTTCCAGAAATTGTGTCCTGGTTGCTAGACCTTCATGGTTGAAAGCTCTCTGGGAGCCACTGAAGGGATCTTTCTGCTGTCTCTCTCAATGCCTTTCCATCAGAAAAAGAAGTCTCCTTAATCTGACAAATTTTAACCTTTTGTCAAGAACATGTGCATTCCACTCACATGTTTTGAAAAAAAGGAGGGATTGTAGGAAGTTATCATCCAGCCCTCTCCCAGAAAAATGAAATATCCTAGGAAATATTGAAAAGGCAGAATATTTCTCTGGATGTGAAAAGGAAGAAACATGTTTTATAAAGAGAGAAGAGCTCCCTGTAGCTTCCTGCCCCCACCCACTTTGTCAATGAGCCATTAAGAAGGCCAAGCCAGTCCATTTACATAATAAAGATTTCTCCCCTTCAGCTTCAGGGGATGGGATTAAGGCATGATAATATTGGCCCTTTACCCAACTCCCCACATGGCATCTGAGAACTCAACCAAACTGGATTCAAAACGCAGCCTAGAAAATTACCCCTGCATAGCCCCATGAGAGTCTGACAACCAATCAGATACAAGCTCACGATCAAAGGCCAGAGAGGACATAAAACCAGGGACTCAGCTTCTCTTCCTGCCTTCTCTTTTCTCCACCAACATTGAAGCATGTGATCACCTTTTCTGTTCAGGACTCAAGCCATGTGGTCCTGTCCAACAATAAACCATCTTTCCAAGCAGCCTCCATGTCTCCAGTGTCTTTGTCCACACTTGGAGCCGAACCCAGGACATTTCTTTCAACACTTTTAAGGTCCTAAAGCAAGAAAAAGTTGAAATAAGATCATGTGCACAGAGTTTCACTTTGTGATAATTCTGCTTAATGACTGAATTGCCAGGCTCAATTGTAGTTGTTAAATAAAGAGAAATAAAATAAAGAATAAAGAGAATAAAGAGAAAGTGATTGGAAAATTCCTAGATTGGAAAAATCCCAGGTGAATCAAATGGTGGAAAACATAAGCCAGATAATAAGTACTTTATTTATTTTTATTTATTTAAAACAGTTGTATGGCTGCCCATCTTAAAATACAACTTTGTGAGCTCACAAACACAATAAAAGTCCAAATCCTAAAAACCCTAAAAACATAAAACCTGACACCCTTTGAATGCAGGAAGATATCCTCACTTGACCCCAGTGCCTGGGTAAAAATCCAGGTCTGGATAAGCCTTCTCCAAGGCTAAAATGTGTCCATGTGGAGGAAGGGGCTGCCAGATCATCAAAGGGTGGGGAGAGGGGAGAGTGTTTCTGAGGATATATATTGGCACACAGAATATAGACTTGCCCTTCCCTCCTATAGAGGCAACTAGCTCAGTCAGCAGATGCCAAGTTCTCCTGAGTCTTCAGATAATTCTCTTTCTTTGGAGCAGAGAAATGCACAGTATATTCCACAGAAACGTCTTTCCTCCGTAAACAGCCTCCCTGCTAAAGATTTTTTGTTCCAGTGATAGTGAGGTTTCAATTTTCAATCCTTTCACTATTATACACAGAATGATACATGATGCCTTCATGTACTTTGCTTAGGAAGCCAAATTTCTTGGGCCACTCCCTGTCATATTAGCAGAAGTCAGGACAGTTAGCCATTGTTTATAGGCAACTTGTATATCTTCTTAAAACAAGAAAAAGTATACAAAAAACATTAATTGGTTAATGCAAACTCACAAATCTAGCACTTGCACAAACCTTTGTCGATCCATTTGTTTTAGCATGTAACATGTTTCCCTCATTATAATACTGAGGGCTGGGTTGGTTTTTTAATATTATAATAAACCAAAAGTGTAAAAGGTCATTTAGCACTGGAGGGAACCAGCTTGTACAGGGTCTGTCACATCCTTTGTGCTTATCTTTCCCAGTGCATAGGTGAAGATTTCCCTTTTACGTTTCTCAGGGTTGGGTTGTGAATATTGCTACAGAATAAGTCACTAAGCAATCAGTCATAAATTGAGGACAACTTGTACTTATCCACTTGCAGAGGCTTAATTATTTTCTGTTACCTGCTTCTTTCATCATTCAATAGCCTTGTGAGCATGTGCAGAAGCCTTGAAGCTAGGCAGCTGATGAAACCAGAGCACACTGCTTTCGATCTTCAATGTGAAACAAAAGGTGGATTGTACCATTTTGCACAGGCCTGCTCTGAAGCTGTAGAATCTACGTTTAAAGTGCCACTAAAATGCACACATAAACACACACACACATAAATCACAATTACCCTTTCATTCCTTTTTCATTTCCCCTCCCAAACTCATCAGCTGTGGTGGCTTCTAATTTCATATTGTCAGACAGTAGCAGTTGGATGGAGATAGAGCCAGCTAGACTGAGAGGCAGACTCCCTGCTTCACAAAGCTGAATTTAATAAGATGAGAACAGTATGCCAAGATGGTGAGCTCCCTCCCTAGCACTTAACATGACACTAGTAGCGCAGCGGGGCTCTTATTGGAGCAGCAATCTGGGTGAAGCTGGCAGAGACTCCTGCTTCCAGGTTCAATATAATAGAACAGCAGGGCACTGGGAGGGGGGCTGGCAGAACAGCTTAACAAACTTAAAACCTATTACTCCATGCTTGAAGGAGGACGAGATGAGGAAAAAAACAAAGCCAAACAGCACCTCACAAAATGGGCTATACAAGTCCAGGGCCGAACACCATCAAGGGCCACGGACTACACATTCCTTTCTATAGTAACACATTTGGTACAGGGCAATTGAGCGAGACAAAGGGAAATGGCTGTGATGCCAATTGAAGCATTGATGCAAATGTATCCTGTTCTTTTCTGGAGTGGGAGATGCACCATATTGCTGAAAGAGAGTTAGGAATGGTTGCAAACTTCCCTTTCCATGTCTTGCATTCTTTCCAAAGTAAGTAGTATTCCAGAGAGTAGAGATGGAGAAGAACATATTGAAGCTCTAAAAGATTAGCTCCTCCTATCATAGGTAAGCAACTCTAGTCCTGAAGTTTACAAATATATATCCACATTTATCTATTTATATATGCATTTGCCCACTCCATTAATGCACACTTCATCCCTCCCCGAGATCATCCCTCCCCAAGATCTTTCAAGAAGATCCTGGACTGCCACCTGTCAGAAAACAAGTTTCCAAGTTTAATAGAATTTGTATCCCGCCCACTCCCATAGGGACTCTGTAGAAACGTTGTACGGTGTCCTGCTTCAGTAGGATATTGGAATTGATAATTTCCAAGTCCTTCCCAATTCTATTATTCTGACATCATGAGGCTTCCCACTGTTGCATTGCAGATTATTCTATTATGAACCAGTAAATAGATTTCATAGCCAAGTATAATTTTTAAGATTTCAGCTTGCTAGCTGATTAGTGACACTAAGGAATTGACAATTCATTTTGTCTTAGCTAGATGATTGTTCAAATCAGCTTGACAAAGGAGAAACTAGATGCTATCCATGCAACTTATCTCCATTAAATTATTGATGTCCCCTCATTTATATTCTAGCAAGCTGAAGATCAAGAGGTAAAATTATATAAATTGTTTCCTGAAAATGTTATCACAAAATAAAATTCTCCTTCTCAGCCATAACAAATGTATGGGAAAAGACAACTACTATACCCTTTCAATATTTTACTTGTGAAACTTTTTAAAATTTTAAATTTTGGGGGGGGCATGGCCAAATTGATGTCACTCATCAGGACAACAATGCTTTTGCTTAGCAAACAAAATTTTGAGCTCAATTGTAGTCATAAGTCAAGGACTATCTCTGTCTGCCCTCGGCATGGCAGTTTTCCTAGTAAATTCCTTCTCCGTTCTAGCAATTTTCCTCTCTGTTAGAGGCACCAAAATAATCCAGACAATGTAAGATTTCCTGCTGCAGCAGGGGATTGGACTAGATGACCTCTGAGTAGACTTCTAGCTTTAAATTGCTGTACTGTCTTTCTTTCTTTCTTTCTTTCTTTTTCTTTCTTTCCTTCTTTCTTTCTCTCTTCCCTCTCTAGGAAGCAACCTCTTCCCCAAATAACTGCTGAACATCAAACCTCCTTCCGAGCAGCTTTTCAATTTAAAACAAGACTCCAAAGTTTGCAGCTTTAAGACTTGTGGACTTCAACTCCCAGAATTCCACAGCCAGGCATACTCAGTTCCAATTTAAAGTGACAGCATTTGTTTTTCTTCTTTGCTGAATTTCCTCGCTAAAAAGTGAGTTTCTTTCTTTTCCTTTCTTTCTTTTTCTTTCTTTCTTTCTCCCTTCCTTCCTTCCTTCCTTCCTTCCTCCCTCCCTCCCTCCCTCTCTCTCTCTTACTTTTTAAACCTTTTACCCTTGTATGAACTTTTTTTAAAAAGCTTCTGACGAAACTTCTAACGGGAGAACAGGTTAGAGGGTGTGACCAAGCTATCATTACTAGGGGTCCTATCCAGTATACCATATTTTCACTACCACTTCTGGCATACTGTACCATACTGGGAGGAATCTACCACTTGTGTGTGTCTCTGTGTGTGTCTCTCTGTGTGTGTGTGTACATGTATGTATATGTTTATATCAGTGGTGGGTTGCGGTACTGTGCTCCAGAGGGCCGACCCGCCTACCTGAGTTCCTTACCTGCATTTGAGCTCTTCGGTGCTTCCGCACACATGCACAGAGCCCCCGGCACCTGCACGATGCTCCGCCGAGCAGCTGGAGCATCGCGGAAGTGTTGCAAGAGGTAAGGATGCATGCACCAGGGGTGGGTTTCAGGGAATACACCCTGGTACGCCCCTATCAGTTGGTCAAATTTAGTATGTCTTCCGGTACCGCGACTGAAAGACAAGGAATGCAAGAGGACCAGTGGGACCTCGTCCTTTTGAAGAGGACCTGTCCCTGAAGAGGGCAGATGTAGTTGCATTGGTCTTGGGATGTTCAGCAGAGCCCCCCAGGGAAAAATGCCGCTGCCAGGTACGTTTAACCATATATTTTGGTCCTATGACTGCAGAATGCTGCAAAAACCCACAAATGCAGGACAATTGTTGAGTGTTTCAAATGTGATTGGAACACTCAACGAAGTGACCATAGTGTGTGTGTGTGTGTGTGTGTGTCTGTGTCTGTGTGTATGTGTGTCTGTGTGTGAGTGAGAGAGAGAGACAGACAGACAGAGAGAGGCACAGAGAGAGGGGGGAGGGAGGGAGGGAATCAGAGAGAGAGGGACAGACACACAGAGACAGAGAGGGGGAGGGAGGGAGAGACAGGCAGACAGGCAGACAGGCAGATAGGCAGACACACAGAAAGAGACAGAGAGAGACAGAGAGAGACAGAAAGAGAAAGAGTGAAAGGGAGGGAGGGAGGGAGGGAGGGGGAAAAAGAAAGAGAACTTATGACCACAATTAAGCTCAAAATTTTGGTTGCTAAGCACGAGCATCGTTAATTGAGTTTCACCACATTTTCCAAGTTAGCCATACCCACCCAGTCACATGACCGCTGAGCCACTCCCACAAAGCAGGCCACACCTACATAATAGGTTCTAAAAAAATTTGAAACCCACCACTGGCATGCATGCACTGTGCATGGGATCTGGAATCCACCACTGGTGTGTGTATGTGTGTGTGTATGTTTTCGTAGATTTTCAAGGGGTGTAGGTATGCTGGTCTTGTTGTATTCGGGTCTTTCCCATGTAAGATTGAGATTGTCTTGGCAAAGTTTCGGCGAAGTCTCACTCGCCATCTTCAGGCTGGTGTTTTCAGCTTCGTGTTTGTGTGAGTAAAGCATGGTCGGAGCTGCCGTATTTCTATAAATCTTGGTGGGGGTGTATAGAGTGCTGGCTTTGTTTCTGTAAGTGGATTGATTGGCTGTGTAGTTGTATCATGATTGGTAGATTGGTGCTAATTGGTGCTGGCTGTGTGTCCATTGTTGTTTTGTGTTGTAATGGCCTGGGTAGAGGGTGGGGCTCATTTGTTGACTAGGGCTGGTTTCCAGATGTCTGATAGGCGGGAGGTATCATCACGTTTATTCATGTTATGTGGGTGTTTCTCTATTTCGATAGCTTCCATAATTATTCTTTTGTTGAAGTGTTCAGTTTTGGAGATTAATTTGGTTCCTTCAAAATCAATTTCATGGCCTGTAGCTTTAAGGTGCTGGAGAAGGGAGGAAGTTTTTTTTTCTTACTGTGTTCTTGTGTTCTCCGATGCATGCATTTATTCTCCTATTACTTTGTTCTATGTATGTTGCAGGGCAGATTTGGTGTTGTAAGACTCCTTGGTGGATTTTGTCTTTGGAGTTTCTTAAGATGTTGGCTATTTTTTGGTCAGTGTTGAAGGCTGTCTTGATATTGTATTTGTGGAGAAATTTGCTTATTTTATCTGTGGTGCCTTTGATGTAAGGGAGGAGGGCGATGCCGTTGTCCTGTTCTGTGTCTCGGTTCTTGGGCGGAGTCTCCCTTTGGATTAGGTTGGTAATTGTTTTTCTTTGGAATCCGTTGGAGATTAATATGTTTGTGAGAGTGTGGAATTCAGTTTGACCTTGCCGAAACATTGCCAAGACAATGTCAATATTACACGGGAGAATACAAGAACGCAGTAAGAAAAAAAGAAAAAACTTCCTCCCTTTTCCAGCACCTTAAAGCAACAGGACATGAAATTGATTTTGAAGGAACCAAATTAATTTCCAAAACTGAACACTTCAACAAGAGAATAATTATGGAAGCTATCTAAATAGAGAAACACCCCCACAACATGAATAAACATGACAATACCTCCTGCCTACCAGACATTGAGTCCCAGCCACAAAAACCGATACTGGACCCAGAACAACACAGGATGCCACCACCAATCACCCTCACCAGACTCAAACCCAAACCCATCCATAGATGAAATGCAACCACCATCCAGAAGCCGAACTATGGTGGCATCACCAACTGCTGCACCCCCCTCCGACCCCCACACAAAGCAAACTGACACATGCCACGAACACATGGCCAGACCGCAAACCCGGAGTCAAACCAAAGCCCGCGATGTTACATCACAGCCATCTGCTCAGGACATTACATCACAGAACTCAGGAGGTTACAATGCAAAGGCTCAGGATGTTACAACGCAGCCAACCTCCCAATATGTTGCAGCACAGAACTCAGGATATCACTACACTAGAGCTCAGGATGTCATCACACAGCTCAGTGCCCAGGTCATTGCAACACAAAAACTAATGGGCACACAGCTAGTACCTCAGCCACACAGGATGTTACGAAACAGCGACTAATCTGCATACATCAACTCCATCAACTAATGTAACAACACAGCCAACCAATCCGCTTACAGCAACAAAGCCAGCGCTCCACACACTCCCACCAATATTTATAGAAAGATGCCATCTCCAATCACACTTTGCTCACACAAGCACAAAGCCGAAGGGATCAGGCTGAAGATGGCAAGTAGGACCTCATTGAAACGTTGCCAAGATACTCTCAAAGAAAAGACTCAAATACATACATACATACATACATACATACATACATACATACATACATACGTGTGTGTCTGTGTGTGTCTGTCTGTCTGTGTCTATGTTTGTGTCTTTGTCTGTCTGTATGTATGTGTGTGTGTGTATATATATATATATATATATATATATATATATATATATATATATATATATATATATGAATTCAATAGCAATATCAATAGCACTTAGACTTATATATCACTTAATAATGCTTCACAGCATTTAATAGTTCAATGAGTTAGGCTATGTTAAGACTGTTGCGAGAAATTTATGTATGTCAAAATCTGAATGTCATATCCACTAGCTATAGACTAATTTCAATTGTTCTTGATAGTAGTTAGTACTGAGTGTCCGTGTGTATACTCACACATACATATATACATACACACAGACACAGATATACACACAGACATAGACAGACAGACACACAACACATGCACACACTGAATTCAGAGACACACATCTAGCAAAAAATGGAATATGTGTGCTTTCATTGTCAGTGAGACAGTGATTTGAAACTGAAACACCAACAAACAAATTGGCAGCTGGCACAGCAATGAGAAGTGTTAGCCATATGGTGCTCACAAACTAAAATATTTATTTGATGTGTCTTCAACAATCTAAATGGCCACATGTGCTTTAAAAATGAGGACAATTTCAATTCTATACATTCTCAAATTAGGGATATCACGTACAAATGAAGCTTGTATCACTCCTCAAATGATACTTAGCTTTACTTAAGGCACAATGTTCAGAAATGAGCTAATAATTTCTATTTCCTGCCAACAATTTATCTCTCAATCTTGCTTAGAAAGCTAAGAAAGAATAGATCGCCTCACTCAATTTTATTTATGTCATTCACTTTTTAAAACAATTTCAAACAATGAGAATAATCTGAGTAATTTCTTCTAAGGGAGAATTTACAGTGGATTTTTTTCCAGGGAAAGATCTTATTATAGTATTAAAATGGCTCAGAGCAGAAAGCGCATATTGAAATATGTGGGGAATTGAAAAAAGTCATTTATTTTTATAAAATGTAGAATTGAAATTTGCAAGTTCTAATTGTTGATTTGATATGGTTGTACTTTTTACTGCTTTTATTTATTTATAAAAGGGGGATGCCATTTTGCCTAGTTGGTGGGGCATTGTAGGGTGTTGTCTGCCACAAATTTCATTGCCTGCAAAGCTATTTTCTCTTATCCACTGGATAAGACAGTTCACTTGTTATTGATTGCTCCTGGTCAGTTCTTCCTCCATGCCTGTGACATGAGTTTAGTGCTTTTTCAGAAGAACTTTAGATCAGTGCTCAGAAGTTGCTGATTGATAAGTCATAGGAAGACAGCATTTCATACCTGTAATTTATAATTTAGACAATTTCGCAGGTGGATAAATTTACCATTTAAAGCACCAATTTTTCTTGCCCTATTCCCTCCCATGTTAAGAAGAGTGATTGATGGTTGTTTTTTCTGATATCAGGTGACACTTGGCAGCCACAGAAACAAAGCCAGGGAATTCACCAATCATTTCCTTTAACTCATCCCAAATTCATTTTTTAAACATAGCACCACTCACCAGTCTAATTATTGAGGCAGAACAGAGCTCAGCTACCTAGGTCACACAATTGATGCTGGCACACTTTCCTGCTGCCTCAAAGACTGCTGGATTTCATCTGAATGGACGCACTTGGCTGTACCTTAATTCAGTACTAAAGATATGGTTTTTTAAATCATATGTAAACTGTGTTTTATGTTGTACTTTTAAAGCAGAGAGAAAAAGGTAGAGAAGATAGGAATAAGAATATTCCATCAATCCAAAGAGCAACTCAAACAGAAGAGATGAGAGCACTACTTTATTAATGGAGGAGAAACACTGTGCCCTACATTTTTCTGTCAACTTATGGATGGATCCCAGACAATAAATGAAACATGTCTCCAGGAATGCTCCACGTCTGGGATAGAAAATCTGGATGAATCTACATGGAAACAATTGCATTAACCTTGCTGACAGCCAGTTCTATAAGATGTCTGTTTTTGCTTGTTCTCATTCTGATCTATATCTAGTTTTTACTGAGGATAAGCATTTAATTCTAAAATTGGGATCTTAACTTCCTTTTTCCTCTTCTCTTTACAATTTGTTAAATTCTATGCTATGCCATTTCAAAATGTAACACTGGGATTAATTACTATCCTTTTTTGGAGGGAAGACAGAATTTCCAATACTGTAAAGATAAACAGGTACACTGTAAAATAGATCAAAATTAGTGTATACATTTAAATGCAATCTCCATAATACATATAATGACATCAAAAACAGAAAGGAATAAAAGAAAGACAACACATTTGCCAGCATAGTTGATCACACCCACTTATTCTAAAAGAGTATGGAATTTAGCTGTTCTTCAAAGTGGACCTTTAGCTAGAAAGTTGAGAAAATAGCAAAGAAGGAAATTATATTTAAGATTAGAGTCACACAGAGAAATTTTGCAGGTTTTCTAGGCACTTCTTATTCATGAAAGTTTCCCTTCCACATTTCTTCCAAAGGGGGAAGAAAGTGTCTGTGAACTCATCTTGAGTGAGGTGTTCTAGAATTTACATATGTTAGACAAGGTTGCCATGAAGTAGATGTGAATATTCTGTCTTGCACTGTATAATAATTTCTCAAATACGTAGCAATCTCCCAGGTTATTCGTGCTTCAGTTATCTCCCAAGGGAAGACACCATCAAAGAAATTCTCCCTGGAGACTCCTCAGACTTGGAATTGTAGGCAGGCAGGAGGTTTCAAAATGGTGAAAGTTGTATGCTGTGGCAGGAAACAAATATTTCTATGGCATAATGGAGTGAGAAAGATATTTATTTATTTATTTATTTATTATCAAAATTTATATGCCGCCCAATCCCGAAGGACTCCGGGCTGCTTACAAAAAAGAAGAAAAAAAAAGAGAAAAAAAGAAAATCACAAAACCACATGCATTCATTCTAATTGGGGCTGGACCTCAACAATGAGGTCAACAGCCGAGGCCTGCCGGAACAGCCAGGTTTTTACAGCTTTCCTGAAGGCCATGAGAGTGGGTATGGTCCGGATCTCGGGGGGTAGTTGATTCCAAAGAGTCGGAGCAGCCACAGAGAAGGCTCTCCTCCAGGGGCCCGCCAGCTGACACTGTCTGGCTGACGGCATCTGAAGGAGGCCCAATCTGTGGGATCTTACTGGCCACTGGGAGGTATGTGGCAGTAGGTGGTCTCGAAGATACGCTGGCCCTAAGCCATGTAGGGCTTTAAGGTAATAACCAACACCTTGAATTGCGTCCGGAGACCAATTGGTAGCCAGTGCAGCTCGCAGAGGACAGGTGTAACATGGGTGTACCTCAGTGCACCCAATATCGCTCGCGCGGCCACATTCTGGACTAGCTGCAGTCTCCGAACGCTTTTCAAGGGTAGCTCCATGTAGAGCGCATTGCAATAATCCAGCCTTGAGGTGACAAGGGCGTGAGTAACTGTTTGCAGTGCCTCCAGATCCAAATAGGGCTGCAATTGGTGCACCAGACAAACCTGGGCAAAGGCCTCCCTGGTCACAGCCGATAGATGATGTTCCAGTTTCAGCTGCGAATCCAGGAGGACCCCCAAATTGTGGGCCCTCTCTGAGGGGTGTAAATTTTCACCCCCCAGGATTAAGGATGGACTGTCTAAGCTGTCCTTTGGGGGCAGCATCCAAAGTCACTCAGTCTTATCGGGATTGAGTACAGGTTTGTTCACTCCCATCCAGATCCTAACAGCCTCCAGGCATCGGCACATCACGTCCGCTGCTACACTGAGCTGGCATGGGGCAGAAAGATATAGTTGAGTATCATCTGCGTATTGGTGGTCTTTTACCCCGTGCTGTCACATGATCTCACCCAGCGGCTTCATGTAGATGTTAAATAGGAGGGGGGACAAGACCGAACCCTGTGGCACACCACATTTGAGGGGCCTAGGGGTCGACCTTTGCCCCCTGACCAACACCGACTGTGACCTGTCAGAGAGGTAAGAGGAGAACCACCATAGAACGGTGCCTCTCACTCCCACCTCCTTCAGACGTCGCAGAAGGATACCATGGTCTATGGTGTCGAAGGCCGCTGAGAGGTCAAGAAGCACCAGGATAGAGGAATGTCCTCTATCCCTGGCCTGCCAGAGATCATCAGTCAGGGCAACCAAAGCGGTTTCCATGCTATACCCAGGCTTGAAACTGGACTGAAAGGACTCTAGATAATCCGTTTCATTCAAGGTCCATCGGAGTTGAAGCGCCACCACCTTCTCAACAACCTTCCCCCAAAAAGGAAGGTTGGAGACAGGACGCTAGTTTTTCAAAATAGCTGGGTCCAGGGAAGGCTTCTTGAGGAGGGGTCTTACCACTGCTTCCTTCAATGGTTGCAGGAAAGACCCCTCCTGCAAAGATGCATTAGTAATCATCTGGAGCCAGCCTCATGTCACCTTGCTGCTGGTCAAAACCAGCCAGGAGGGGCATGGGTCCAGTAAACAGGTGGAGGCACTCATCGCTCCCATGGTGTTGTCCACTTCCTCAGGGGTGACAAATTCGAACTCATCCCAGAAAATCCGATTAAGACTAACCCTCGGCATCTCGGCTGGTACTGCCCAAGCGGAGTCCAGGTCTGTCCGAATCTGAGTGATTTTATCCGACAGAAACTGAATGAACTCCTCAGCTCTTCCCTGCAGGGGTTCTCCCACCTCCTCATCTTTCAGGAGGGAGCGGGTCACCCTAAACAGGGTGGCTGGGCGAGACTCCGTGGACGCAATAAGAGCGGAAAAATGTGTACGTTTTGCTGCCTGTATCGCTATGATAAATTCTTGTACATTATTAAAATCAGTTTAATTTTTATGATCTTACCACACTCCTCATCTGTGTTTATAGGCAGGGCCACCACAGTTTGGTGTGCAAATTGTGTGTCACATAGGAGAACCATACAATGGGACCATCCATAGACAGCACTTGAATGTGAGTGCACTTTGATATATTTTCTATTTCAAACTCCTTGAGCCCCTTCTTTCATAGACTTAACTGTTATTTTTACCATTGTTCTAGCCCTGCACTTGATTTCACACATTTAGATACATTCCTTGTTATTGGATCATTACCTAAGGATTCATTCAAAAAAAGTTTACATGTATGCACAGAAACGCTGTATATACCATACTATTTTATGCATAGAGTCTTGGGCATTTTGGGAAGGAAGAAACTTTGATCTGGAACAGAACTGCATTGGGGAGTTGAATAGGCTCGAGGCAGCAGCTCAGCTTTATCCGGGAAACATAAAAAGGCTTCAGGGAAACATCATCCCTGAGCGATCATAAAAGCACCACTTGCATGTTTCCATATGAAATATTGTAAGAACCTTGTTCAAAAGCTCCAAAAGCATTGAGAGGCAACACTGAGTGGTTGTGGTGCCCAAAGGATTTCAGAGGGAGAGATGCTGAACATGAAATCCAAACAGTCTGGGTAGAAAAAAATTGGGTGTAAATGCAAGACTCATAATCACATTCCCCAGGGTCCAGCAAAGGCCAGATTCAGGGTTGCTGAGCAATCCACTTTGACTACAGTTCACCTCCCACTGAAATCATGGGAAATGGCTTTGCAAGATATCCTATACGGAAAAAAGGTCGTCCACAAAATGTTGGTGCTGTGGATGCATTCAGATTAATAATTCAAATTTACTTCAGATTCATAAGAGAACTAACTGAATTTCAGAGATTGAGTGGTCATATTCTTCAATCACAGATTTTACAATGTTTAGAAATGTAAGTGCAGCCTTCTGTTTAAGCTAGCTGTTTATTATTATTTTGTTTTAGAAATTATTTAGGGTCAAACAACTTGGGAGACTCTAGAAAGAGTGCAGAGAAGAGCAACAATGATGATCAGGAGACTGGAGGCTAGGAACTGTCTAGTTTAATGAAAAGAACTAGGGGTGACATGATAGCAGTCTTCCAAAATCTAAGAGGCTTCCACAAAGAAGAGGTGATCAATCTATTTCCCAAAGCACCTGAGGATAGAACAAGAAGCAATGGATGGAAACTAATCAAGGAGAGAAGCAACCTAGAAGTAAGGAGAAATTTCCTGACAGAACAATTAATCACCGAAATGACTTGCCTTCAGAAATTGTGGGATTGGATAACTATCTATCTGAAATGTTATATGGTCTCCTGCATGAGATTGGGCTAAAAGACCCCCAAGGTCCTTCCCCAGTTTTGATGTATTCAAAACTACATAGCTATGGATGAAGCATGTAACAGTGATACCCATTGTCATTGGGGCACTTGGCACCATGTCCAAGAAGTTTACAAGATACATCAACAAATTGCAGCTTCCTGCAATAATACCACTGGAACTGCAAAACACTGTGCTACTCGGATCATCTTATATTTTAAGAAGGTACTTTGTTGATACCTCAGATGCTGGCAGCAAACCGTATCAACCATTAGCACCATTCAATGGTATTTGTAATGCATTTTTCAATGTTCAGTTGGCTAAGTTTCATGTTTAATGAATAAAGTATATAATAACAATAACAATAACCAATAACAAACAATAACAATATGTTGTGCTCATTTGGAACACAACACGCCAGATATCATGGTTGTAGAGGGCCGAAGCGTACAGTCTATTGAAATCGCTGTACCAGAAGATGCCAGAGTTAAGAAAAAGAACTGGAAAAAAATAACAAAATATTGCAACCTGGACATCGAAACTACACGGCTATGGATGAAGCATGTAGCAATGATACCCATTGTCATTGGGGCACTTGGCACCATGTCCAAAATTTTGCAAAACACATAAAGAAATTGCAGTTTCCTGCAATAACAGCAGCAGAACTGCAAAAAAACTCTGCTACTAGAAACATATATTTTAAGAAGATACTTGGTTGATACCTAGGATCCTGGCAGCACCAGTCAGTGGTATTTGTAACACATCTTTAAATGTTCAGTTGATTGAGTTTCATGTTTAATGAATAAAAGAAACAACAATAACATCAACAACAACAATGTAGTGCTTAATCATTATTAACTGAATAACCTATAGTGGCTTGGTTCATAGTACAACACACTAAACTAAGGGCAGCAAGCCATCTTTTGGCTTAGCATGTTATATAAATAGTATCGAAAGATAAGTCAAGAAATTTCCTTAGCATAGTCAAAACAAACAAACAAATAATTTTAAAAACCATTGGCATCACCTGGCTTTTGGGTTGATCCATTTTAATAAGTCTACAGAGGTCTTTAGCAACTGCAATTCCAAAAATGACCAAAATGTAATTTAACCATAACTGCAATGTTTCTCAGAATTCTTCCATTGTTAGATCACTAGAACTGGTGAAACAGAACACCAAATCCAATAAGCAAATTTCCAGTTGATTTTGGTTCATTATCTTCCTGGAAGGTATGAAATCCTGAGCTATTCTTATATATAAAGTTTTTTATTTTTTCATTTTAATAACAAATAACCACATGTATACTATTACATAAACAACATCATATAATATTGTTTACATCAATTTGTCATCATCAACTCCCCAAAACAATTATTGGCTCTTCTGCTCTCCATATTTGTACTCTATCAATCACTTTCTTCTCCCTCTCTCCTCCTCTTCCCTTCCTCCTTTCTTCCCTCTGTCATCCTTCTCTTCCCTACTTCCCCTTCCTCTCTCCTTTCCTCTCTCCCCTTTCCACTCCTTCTTTCTCTCCTTTTCTTCCCCTCTGCCTCCTATCCCTCTCTTCTTCCCTTACCTCTCTCCTCTACTTCATACTCTTCCTCCCATTTACTTGGTGTATTTCAGCCTCTGAGCGAGCTCCATTTTATGTTGATGGTATTTATAATTCCTTTTCAATATACATATTTAATTTTAACATATATCTTTCTCCTCCTTTTTTAAAAGAAAAAAAGTATACATATATAGTAATTGTATTTTTCAATACTCCCTCCTCAGTCTATTTTTGGGTGACATGTAGCCCTAGTTATGATTCCTAGCTATTCTCATCATTATATTTATATAGTTATGCATCCTTACATGCCCCAAATGTGTAGTTGTGTCTTTATAATCTCAATAATTTCCCATTATAAGTAAATTTCATGTTCCCTCTCCATTTTTTCATACCTTGACTTAGCTTACCTTTAATTGTCTTTAAATAATCCTTACTGTTCAATGTTCATTACAGTTCCATTAATCTACTATATAGAATAACAAGAGGTACACATCTCACTTTGTCCATCATCTTAAGAGTTCTAAATGTGTCCATATTTCATATATTTTAACCTATACTTCCTATTCCTTCCATTGCAGGTGGGTGGTGGAAATGGTGAAATTTAGCATGCCTTCCCATACCCGTTGGTCAGGAGGCCCTGTACCGGAACACTCCCTCCCCTCGTTCGCTCTTTCACTCACCCTGCCCATCCGCACCATGCTGCCAAAAAGTTCTCGGAAGAAGAACCAGCAGAAGAAAGAACTGGTGAGTGGCAGGGGTGGGGAGGGGAGGATATTGGGTAAGATGGAAGAGGCAAAGGGGCTGCTGGAAGTGTGTGTGCATGTGCACAGGCCATGGGTTTTAAAAACATCTGAGTGAATCCAAGAAGAGGGAAAAGGCAGAGGGACTGGAAGATACTATAGGAACATACCCTTCTAGCCCCTCTGCCTCTTTCCTCTTCCTGGATTCACTCAGATGTTTTTAAAACTCACAGCCTATGCACAGCACACACACTTCCAGCCCCTCTGCCTCTTCCCTCTTCCTGGATTCACTCAGATGTTTTTAAAATTCACAGCCTGTGCACACACAAGATGTTTTTAAAACTCATAGCCTGTGCACACGCACACACTTTTCCACTCTTTTAAAAATGTCTGAGTGAATCCAGGAAGAGGGAAGAGGCAGAGGGGCTGGAAGTGTGTGTGTGTGCACAGGCTGTGAGTTTTAAAAACCTCTGAGTGAATCCAGGAAGAGGAAAGAGACAAAGGGGCTGGAGGTGTGTGTGTAAGGTGGTCAGTAATGTTGAAGATCGGCAAGGACAGCCATATTTCCTCTGTAAGTAGCTGTTTTATTGTTTCGTGTACTTATTTTATTCTTATTTAAGTAGTAAGTGCACAAAATAATAAATTTCTTTTTTTATATATCTTCTTTTTGTAGGTCATTCTTTGGGGCAAAGAATTCAGTAAAATTGACTTGGCCACTCCCACCCAGTTACATGACTATTGAGCTACTCCCACTCAGTCACATAACTGCCAAGCCACTCCCACTCAGTCACATGACTGCCAAGCTACTCCCAGCTGGTCACATGTTCACAAAACCACTCCCACCCAGTCACATGATCACCAAGCCACTCCCACAAAACAGGCAACACCTACAGAATAGATTCTAAAAAATTTTGAAACACACCACTGTTCCATTGTCATATTCAATCAATTAGCAACTCAGTTTAATCATGTATAAAAGTGAATCACATACCTCTACTTTACATTCTCCACATATCTCAGCTTTATATTTCCCATATAACAGTTTCTATGTCAGGCCTGCAGTCATATTCCTTTTAGGATATTTGGCCTGCCACACTCTCTCTTATTTTTCTATGCTGTTTCATTAGTGGGGAATTGGGAGGGGGAATAGTAAGGAGTAGAATGTTGTTGTCAAAATAAAACATTCCTTTCTGGAAGCTCAAGGTCATTCTTTGTCTCTGTACCTCTGCACCTGACCAAAACTAGATGGGTGGAAATGCCAGCATGGCAGTGAAAGATTGGACCATGTGATGGACTTATAGGTCTGTGGGGCAGGATTATGAACTTTCAACTGGGTAGAAAACCCAGGAAGTTTTCAGATTCTGGTTTTTCACAGATGGGCCAACATGTCTCTCTTAATAAATTGGAAGTTTGAAGAAATCTTTGCCTTGGACTCTGATTTAATTTTGGATGATATTTGGAAAGCTGACATTAACACAAATCTCTTTTAAAATTAATCACCAGCAACCCCAGCATGGGATGGAAGAGATGCCAGTGGGCACCTGCTTGGTCATCAACATGGGAAAATGAACCCTGCCAGCAGAAGGGGCTTGGGTCATATCTCCCCCTAGTCAGCCATCGGTGTTGGGGCTGCAATCTGTGAATCAAGCAACCCTGGAATGGGTTTTCTTCCCAGATCATGGATGGGAGAGATGCCAGCAGATGGCACTATGTCAGATAACTGGGTAGTGGCCAACCCAGGGATTGTCCCCCACACCATGTCCAGAATCTGCAATGCCCCAACAGATTCTTACTCCACCTTCCTACAGAGAAAGCTTCTTGACATTGAAAGAAGGGATGAAAGGGGGAAACTGCAGAATGGATGGCAGAACAAGGTGATGAGGCAGTTCCTATGTTTAGAGATGCAACTGGGTTCTGTCCCTGGAGAGTGGGCAACCATTGCTGTCAACTCGGTCACAGAGCATCAGAGTGCCTGGTTCCAGCCCCAATATCACAAACGTGTGCACCAACCACCACGCCGGTAAAGAGAAGACCCCAGATGCCACCAGAAAAGAGTCATCTGGGCCAACAACCTCAGGAAAAAGATCCCCCACCTAAGGTGATGAAGAGTCCTACCAATGGGGGAGGCTTGGAGGAGGAAAATGCCAAAAATTACCCATTGGTGAGTGCACCCATCCATCCCTTCACCTTCCAAGCCAAGCTCCAAGTACTCAAAACGGGGGTGGAAGGGGAAGTTGAAGCAGTCGTGGACACTGGCTGCACTTGATGCTTAATAAGCATGTTGATTGTAAAGCAACTAGGCATATGCACAAGACCTCTAGCCTGTCCCATTCAGGTTGAGCAGGTAGATGGAACACTAATTGGAGGGGCCCCAGCCATGCTAATGACCGAACTGGTAAAGTTACAAGTGGGCCACCACTATGAGCTTCTCAGATTCATTGTGGCTTCAGAGATGCCAGAATATATTATATTGGGGCTTGCATGGCTTGACAAGTGGAAGCCTATGATAAAGTGGGAAGACAGCGATAGGAAACTGATGATCGGGTTTGGGGCGCTACCACCGGTGGAGCCAAAGGGCCACCCAGGGATGATTGAACTCAAAGGCCTAGAACCAGCAGCACCTGCAGCAGAGACAAAACCCCTAGGTATCCAACAAGTACCAAAAACCTGTTGGGGGATGTTTTGTCGAGAAAACAGCAGTTCAACAGAAAGAAGGGAGGAGTTGTTCACCCCATCATTTCTTCCTCCCACCAAAAGGCAGCCCAAGTCACTAACTGAAGCCAGGATAAGTTGATGACAGCTATGAAATTGGCACTCCCAACAGACCAGTGGCTCAACAATAATCAGGTTATCCTAATGATGGAAAATGGATTAGCCTGGGAGGGGTCCAAACTATACGTCCACACGGGGTTGAGGCTGGAACTTCTACAGCAAAGCCATGAGGCAGAATTAGGAGGCCACTCTGGATTTCTAAAAAGCTCCACCTCACCGGGCGTCAATTTTGGTGGCCAAAGAAGAAATTGGAGGTGGAAGATTACATAAAAAGCTGTGCTACTTGCGCAACAATGAAAACAGTGCTGGAGAAACCCCCTGGACTACTACAACAAGATGCCAGCCCTAATCGATCACAGGGAGAGATCGCAATGGACTTCATCGTCAAACTCCCAGACAGCAATGGGAATAGAGTAATCTGGACAGTTATTGATTTGTTTTCCAAGTAGACGCATTTCATAGCTTGCTCAGGGTTGCTGTCCGCAAAGAAATTGGCGAAAATGTTTGTGAAACACATTTATCACCTGCACGGGTTGCCCAAGAGAATCATTTCAGATGACGGAGTCCAGTTCACAGCCACGTTCTGGAGACGGGTTCTGAGGTCCATTGGGTCCACACAAGAACTGAGCTCAGAGGTCATCCCAACATGAACTGTGTAGCAGAGAGGGCCAATATGATGGTGGAACAATACATCCAGTGTTATGTGGACTATCAGCAAGACAACTGGTCGGACTTGCTATGCTTCACTGAAGTGGCATACAACAGTGTGGTCCACAGCAGCAAGGGATTAACAGCTTTCCAAATTACCAGAGGTGTGGAATTTGTTGCCATGCCTGAGCTGCCTAGAGAACCTCCCTCCTCCATGTCTCTGAATGAATGGATGGACTCTCTAAAGAAAGGATGAGAAAATATGAAGAAAGCTCTAGCAGATGCGGCAGAAGCCTACAAGATGCAAGCTGATAAACACTGTTCGCTCCAACCCCTCCTTCATGTGGGAGACAAAGTTTTTGTATCTACATAAGATTAAGAACGCCTAGCAAGAAATTGGGCCCCAAATTTCTAGGTCCATTCCCAATAGTGAAGATAATTAACCCAGTTACAGTTCAACTCAGTCTTATGTTAACTTTTATGTTATTCTCTTTCCAAGAAATATTTTTCTTCTGAGGAGAGGCCGCCTGTCAGGCTTGCAGTTATATTCCTTTTAGGATATTTTGCCTGCCACACTCTCTCTTATTTTACTATGCTGTTTCATTGGTGGGGAATTTGGAGGGAGAATAGTAAGGAGTAGAATGTTGTTTTCAAAATAAAACATTCCTTTCTAGAATCCCAAGGTCCTTCTTTGATTCTGCACCTCTGTACCTGACCGGAACTAGATGGGTGGAAATGCCAGTATGGCAGTGGAAGATTGGACCATGTGATGGACTTGTGGGTGTGGGGGGCAAGATCATGAACTTTCAGCTGGGTGGAAAACCCAGGAAGTTTTCAGATTCAAAGATGTGCCAACATGTCTCTCTTAATAAATTGGAAGTTTGAAGAAAGCTTTGCCTTGAACTCTGATTTAATTTTGGATGATATTTGGAACGCTGACATTCTATTTGTCTGATTTTTTCCTAGTAAGTCTTTTGAGCTGCTTCTCTATTCCTGTCTTCTCTCTTTTCTTTGTTTTGACATGTCCACCCTCTTCAATTTTCTCCAAGCCACTGTCAAGCCCAGCAAAATCTTTTGTATTTCCCTTTTTTGGGGGCATAACCTCCCTCTTCAGTTTTCCCTATGCCACTGTCAAACTCAGTGAGATCTTTTGTCTTTTTTTCCTTTTGTTGGGACACATCCCCCCTTTTCAATTCTCCCTATACCACTGTCAAACCCAACGAAGTTTGTCTGCTTTTTATTTTCCACCGTTTCTACCCCTTCATTATCCTCCCTCTTCTTCCTTCACTTCTTCCTTCACTTCCTGCTTCTCCTCAACACCTAACTTTAAAATTCTATTTAGACTTGATTTTAATGATTTATGCATATTTTTATAATGTCACGTAGTTCTTCAAATTCCTACCTTTCCATAATGTCCAGTTCCAAAATTACAGTTAGTTATACAATTCTTATTTCAGAGTTCTGATCCACCTTAAATTTAACTAGTTCAGCTGATATGAAGAGGAAGAAAAACAGGAGCCATCTCGATCATTTTCTCTCCCTTCGGCAAAAAAAACCTTCATATTTTCCCGATTCTTGATTTTATTATTATTTTTCCCCTTGTTACCATCCACCTCTCATTGGTTATAGTTCAGTGGTGGGTTTCAAAAATTTTTAGAACCTCTTCTGTAGGTGTGGCTTGCTTTGTGGGAGTGGCTTGCTGGACATGTGACTGGGTGGGAGTGGCTTGGTAGTCATGAGACTGGGTGGGAGTGTCCAAGATGATGTCACTGAATTCTTTGCCCCAATGAATGATCTACAAAAAGATATGAAAAAGGAAAATTATTATTTTGTTTACTTTATACTTAAATAAGATTAAAATAAGTACACAAAACAATAAAAGACCTATTTACAGAAGGAAGATGACTGTCCTTGTCAGTCTTCAATATCACTGACTCCAATGAATGGCCTGCACAAAGAAGAGACACAGAAATGAACTCTTCAATTGCATGCACTGCATTAGGATGAAACAAGCACACAAAACAATAATGACAGCTACTTACAGAAGGAAGATGACTGTCCTTGCCGGTCTTCTACATCACTGATCACACTTGCTCCAATGAATGTCCTGCACAAAGAGACACAGAAAGGAAGACTTTAATTGCATGCACTGCATTAGGATGAAACAAGCACACAAAATAATAGAAAAGGAAGATGACTGTCCTTTTGTGTGTTGAAGTCACCCACTGACCACCTTGCTCCAATGAATGGCCCGCACAAAGAGACATGGAAAAGAAGACTTTAATTGCATGCACTACCACATTAAGGATGAAACCAGCACACAAAGCAATAAAACAGCTACTTACATAGGGAAGATGACTGCCCTAGCGGTCATACTCTGTTACCTCTTCATCCTGTTAAATAATACTAACTGCAGAAGAAATAAAACAATATTGGACTTGATTGTGGTTGTAAGCTGTGGACTACACTACAGGTACAGAATGGACCTCTGTTTTCACCCAACAAAGTACAGTCTTTTCAGGAAGGATGTTCCCCAACAAACAAGAAAGATATAGTTTTTCATCTAAGAAGTTAGATCAAGAATGAATGTCATAGGTAGATTCACAGAGCAATACAGATTTCTTTTTCTGAAATTTATTCCTCAGTTAATTAGGTACAATACTTAGGACAGACCAAGTAGCTATGGTAAAGCAAGATATAGATTTAAAACCAGTAATATTTGGTTGGGCATTTCAAAGAGAATATAGTACAATACATATTTAATTTTATACATGTTAACAGCTGCTGGAATAGTGTTTGCACAACAGTGGAAAAACAGAGATATGAAAATGAATAAATATTAGAATGTGCAGGAATGAATAAATTGACAATTAAAATCAAGAAGGCTTCAAATACTTTTTCACATGGGATTTGTTTTATCAATTGCTAACTAACAAACAGAAATTAGAAATCTAAAAGTATGAAAGAAAACACCAATTATGTAAGTTAAGGTCACTATAATGTATAAGGAAATATTATTAGTACTTGATCATTATTAATGTGTAGATAACTGTGGGACATTACACATCTAAACACACAAACTATGACAGTGCCAGAAAAACACCCCCAAAAATAACAATTTCCCCCCAAGAGACTGCAGACGAAACCAGTTTTTTCCCCTAACCCTAAAGACAGGAAAGACAAAGCCACTGTAATAAAAACCATCAACACATTTTGGGAAATTATAAAGGACATTGCCAGGAAACTCACAGAACCAGCAACCACCTCACAATTACCTAAACAACCAGGTATCACACAGAAACACACAAAATCTGTCAAAGCTGCCTTGCACCAACCTGGCCTGTCCATAGAAAAGCAGCCACTTTGAGACACATAAACCATGCACCAACTTGCACACTTAAAAGCAACATATTGCATCACAAATAAAACATTTGCAAAAAGGAATAACATTTCTTGTAATAAACATATTCTATAAACAATAAATAAACAAAACACCCTAAAATATTTTAAAAAGATATTCTATAAATAATAAAAAAATCTTTAAAAACCATTTAAAATATTCTATACAAAATAAATTAAAATAAAACCATAAAAATATTGTATACACAATATTCTTAAATGTATTGTGGATAGAATATTTTTAAATCGTTTTATTTAAAAGTATTGAGTATAGAATATTTTTAAATGGTTTATTTTAATTTATTGTTGATAGAATCTTTTTTTAAAATAGTCTAAGACAATTTAAAAAAAGATTCTACCAACAATAATTTAAAATCAAACCATTTTAAAGTATTCCACAAACAATAATTTAAAATAAAACCATTTTAAAATATTCTACACACAATAATTTAAAATAAAACCATTTTAAAGTATTCTACACACAATAAATTAAAATAAACCATTAAAAATTCTATACGCAATAAATAAAATATTCTTCCAAAAAACATTAAAAGCATAAAAGAAAAAAACAGGTCACTTACCAGCAGGCAGAATCAGCCGCGCTCCGATGCGATGGATGCAGAAGGGAGCAGGTAGGAGATGAGGCAGCAGTTAAGTTGGACTGAAGGGACAAGGGACAACCGGGTCAGCTAGGCCCACTGCCTGGCAGGCTTAGCCAGCCAGTCTTAACCAGCCAAGTGAGGCTGGGGACTGAGGGGAGGTGGTAGCACAAAATCCCTGTTAGGCCATGAGGTATATGCCAGCCTCCCGCCACCGCTGCTGCCCACCCCCTTTTGGCCATGTGACGTACACCAGCCCGCGGTTTTCGCGAGGGAAGGCCTGAAGGTGGGCTGGCATATGCTAGCTTCCCGCCATCATTGCCATGCCACTTTTGGCCACGCGGCGTACGTGAAGGCCTTCCCTTGCGAAAGCCATGAGCTGACGTATGCTAGCCTCACTCTGCTGCTGCCTACCCCCTTTCAGCCATGGGCTGGCATATGCTAGCCTCCCACCACCACCTCCATGCCTCTTTCAGCCATGCTGCATATGCCAGCTCGCGGCTTTCCCTCATGAAAGCTGTGAGCTGACGTACCCTAGCCTCCTGCTGTCACCAACACCCCCCCTCGTGCTTACTTGCTTACCTGAGGGAAGCAGCAAGCTGCTGGAAAGCGAAGTGAAGGGAGGACCCGATCAGCAAGCACAATGCGACAGCTGCTCAGGAACGAGAAAGATTCTTTTCAAAAGAGGAAGGTTGGCCATTGGCACCGCGCTTTTAAATGGGTGTTAGAGGCGGGCAAGTTGACTCTAACCTGCTCACTGATTGGCTGGACTCCAGCCAATCAGTGAGCAGTGGGCTGGGCTAGTTTAGTGCGGACTGCGGGGGAGCAAGCGAGCTGCGATGGAACAGGCAGGGCAATTGAGCGACAGGGCTGGGGCAGGCGTTCCAGAACTTATTTCTGGGTCCAACGGTGGAACCTCTTCTAACCGGTAAGATAGATTTGATGAACCTCTTCTACCGAACCGGTTAGAACTGGCAGGAACCCACCCGTTATAGTTGCTCAAAATATATTAATTGGAAGAAACTCGAATACAGAAAATCTCTGGTATGTTTCTCTTTGCCTCCTGCTTTTCCAAATTCTAATTTATGGCAATTGGTTAATTAAAACTTCCTGCTCAGAGTTTCACTTTCCATTCGCCGCACAGGCAAGATTAGATTATGAGTGAAAATAGTGCTTTTGTCTTGATTTTTTTCCCTTATTACATATCACCTCTCATTAATTGGAGTTGCTTAAGATTAACATAGAAGAAACTCAAACAAAGCAAATCTCCTTGGTATGTTTTGGTTTCCATTTCACCCTCCTAGTCTCTTTTCAAAACACAATCTTTTCAAATCCAAATCCAAATTTGAAGTTTGTGTTTGAATGGGTTTGTCACTTCTCTGCTTTCTCCTTTCTGTCCCAATTGTTTAAAGTAAATGGCTCTTTTTGGGCTAGTGATTCAAACCTCCATTTTTCCCCTTCTTTCTTTATTTTTGCCAAAATCCCGATATGTTCATCAATATTATTTATATCTCAAGGTTCTTTGCCTTTTCCATATTCTGATTTATGACTGTGGGTTAATTAGATCTTCTTACCAGGCTTTCATCTCGTCTCCTGCATGCTATTGCTTAGTTGCTTTGACCTGAAGTCAGCTTCTTGTGCAGCCATGTTGTCATGCTGCCTCCCCGACGCAGATTCAGAGGGCAAATCTTTCTTTCTTTCTTTCTTTCTTTCTTTCTTTCTTTCTTTATTTATTTATTTATTTATTTATTTATTTATTTATTTATTTATTTATTTATTTATTAAATTTATTTATAGGCCACCCAATCCTGGAGGACTCCTGGCAGTTTACATCGAAGAAAGCAGAATAATAAAAAATGACAATAAAAACATGTTAAAAACAACACACATACATTTGTTACGATTGGGGCTAGATCTCAACAATGAGGTCAACAGCCCCAGGCCTGCCGGAATATCCAGGTTTTCACAGCTTTTCTGAAGGCCATGAGAGTGGGCAAGGTCCGGATTTCTGGGGGCAGCTCGTTCCAAAGGGTCGGAGCAGCCACAGAGAAGGCTCTCCTCCGGGGAGCTGCCAGCCGGCATTGTCTGGCTGATGGCATCTGAAGGAGGCCCACCCTGTGGGATCGCACCGGCTGTTGGGAGGAATGTGGCAGTAGGTGATCTCGGAGGTATGCTGGCCCTAAGCCATGTAGGGCTTTAAAGGTAATAACCAACACCTTGAATTGCGTCCAGAGACCAATAGGTAGCCAGTGCAGCTCGCAGAGGATCGGTGTGACCTGGGTGTACCTAGGTACACCCAATATCGCTTGCGTGGCTGTATTCTGGACTAGTTGCAGTCTCCCAACACTTTTCAAGGGTAGCCCCATGTAGAGTGCATTGCAGTAATCCAGGCTTGAGGTGACTAGGGCGTGAGTGACCATTTGGAGTGCCTCCCGATCCAAGTAGGGCCGCAATTGATGCACCAGGTGAACCTGGCCAAAGGCCCCCCCCTGGTCACAGCCGAAAAATAATGTTCCAGTGTCAGCTGTGAATCCAGGAGGACTCCCAAATTGCGGGCCCTCTCTGAGGGGTGTAAGTTTTCACCCCCCAGGATCAAGGATGGACTGACTGGACTGTCCTTCGGGGGCAACATCCACAGCCACTCAGTCTTGTCGGGATTGAGTACGAGTTTGTTTACCCCCATCCAGATCCTAACAGCTTCCAGGCATCGGCACATCACATCCACTGCTACACTGAGCTCGTACGGGGCAGATAGGTACAATTGTGTATCATCAGCATACTGATGATACTTAACCCCATGCTGTCGAATGATCTCACCCAGCGGCTTCATGTAGATGTTAAATAGGAGGGGGGACAAGACCGAGCCCTGCAGCACACCACATTTAAGGGGCCTAGGGGTCGACCTATGTCCCCTCACCAACACTGACTGTGACCTGTCAGAGAGGTAAGAGGAGAACCACCGTAAAACGGTGCCTCTCACTACCACCTCCTCCAACCGTCGCAGAAGGATACCATGGTCGATGGTATCGAAGGCCGCTGAGAGGTCAAGAAGCACTAGGATAGAGGAATGTCCTCTATCCCTGGCCCACCAGAGATCATCGGTCAGTGCGACCAAAGCGGTTTCTGTGCTGTACCCAGGCCTGAAACCAGACTGAAAGGAGTCTAGATAATCTGCTTCATTCAAGGTCCGTCGGAGTTGAAGCGCCACCACCTTCTCAACAACCTTTCCCAAAAAAGGAAGGTTGGAGACAGGACGATAGTTCTTAAGAATAGCTGGGTCCAGGGAAGGCTTCTTGAGGAGGGGCCTTACCACCACTTCCTTTAACGGCTGCGGGAAAGACCCCTCCTGTAAAGATGCATTCGTAATCCTCTGGAGCCAGCCTCGTGTTACCTCCCTGCTGGTCAAGACCAGCCAGGAGGGGCATGGGTCCATAAACAAGTGGAGGCACTCATCGCTCCCATGGCCTTGTCCACTTCCTCAGGGGTAATAAACTCGAACTCATCCCAGCAAATCTGACTAAGACTCTCCCTTGGCATCTCAGCTGGTGCTGCCCAAGTAGAGTCCAGGTCTGCCCGAATCTGAGTGATTTTATCTGACAGAAACTGAACAAACTCCTCAGCTCTTCCCTGCAAGGGCTCCCCCGCTTCCTCACCTTTCAGGAGGGAGCGGGTCACCCTAAACAGGGCGGCTGGGCAAGATTCTGCGGATGGACATTTTGCCGCCCGTATTGCCACTAAATAAGTCCTAATAAAGGCTCTTAATAGTATCAAATCTCCAACCTACGAGGGACCTGTTGCATTTCCTCTGGGTCTGATGAGACACTGCCCCTTCTTCACCACCACCGCACAGGAAGGTTCTGATCCAAAAAGGATCTTGGCATTGGTTTGTCAGACACAGTTCATGTGACACTCTTCAGAGCTCTCACCCCCTCATCTGTCCAGCTGGGGAACGTCTGGTCAAATCCTAAGCTATTCTTGATAGGGCATTTAAACAACTTCACATAAGAGAAACTGCTCAAATTTGCCAGACTATCAGATTGAGAATCAGGTCAGTGAGGTGGGTTTTCTACTGACCAGAGCCACACTGTCTCCACATCTTTGTCTCCACATCTCTGATCTATGATCTCAAAGCCATATGCAACCCTGTAAATTGTAGAGGTTCTTGAGAGCTTCTAATTAAAGTTGTCATCGGATTATATACATTATAATGTGACTGGGACTTCTTTTTAAAAGCCAGGACAGTAATTCTATTAATTGTATTTCATTAATTCAGTTTAAATTTAATGACATCAAATTACCAGTAGTCAATTTTGGAGTGCAGCCTCTGGCATGGAACTACAGCTACACAATCTACACAATCTATAAACAAGAGCTGCATCTATCTCAGACCCTTTCCCCCCACAATGTCACCAGGGTATGCAGTGTTCTATAACAGAACAAGCTGACTTCTGGCTTAGCAGTTGTTGCAGAGAAAACATAGCAAAGAAAATTGTTCAACATTTCCTTGGGAACTTCAGGATAAATAATTTATATTGGCCAGAATTCCTATCTTATCCATCCTCTTAGCTTCTGGGAGTTGTAACCCCCTCCCCTCCCTCCAAGTCAAGGTAAAATTCTGTCTTGGCACCATTTCCTTACTACTCCTGACTCTTCTATTTGCAGTTTTCTAATAACTAGTGGGTTTTTTTGTTTTGTTTTCTTGCTAAGAAGCAAATATAATGGGAAAAGTGAAGATAGGGTATTAGCTGGCTGCCATTTTGACTCCTTCATTGACCAGCTGGAAGTGGAATCAAAGGGTCAGTCCAAGGATGTTTGGAAAGTCAAAGTCAAAGTCAAGTCAAAAACAAAATTGCCAATTGAACTTAAAGTATTGGTACTAGCCTAGACCATGAATATTTTTTTTAAAGAAAATGAATTGCAAGTAACTCTTTTGCTTGCTTCATAAGCATGATAACTATTATGAAATTTATACATAATAGACATAGAGAAATTCTTCAATTCTTTAACAACATAGAAATGGAACAGTGCCTTCTCCCTCCACCTCATTATTTTAAAGAAATTCCTGTCAGGCAACATAATAGCAATCTTCTCAAGTGAATAAAAACCAAGAGAAAGGTTCATTTAAAGCGCTTTCAGTGGGGTGCGTGTTGGGAGGAATCTCTCCTGTCCTCCCAGCTCCCTTTCGCCCACAGCAGAGATTGGGCGGGCGAGAGGAAGCCCTTTAGGCAGGGAGGTGCATGCCAGGAGGAGAGGAGAGATTCCTCCCAGCACGTACCCCACTGATTAAAGTGCTTTCAGTGGGGTGCGTGCTGGGAGGAATCTCTCCTGTCCTCCCAGCTCCCTTTCGCCCACAGCAGAGATCGGGTGGGCGAAAGGAAGTCCTTTAGGCAGGGAGGTGTGTGCCAGGAGGAGAGGAGAGATTCCTCCCAGCACGCACCCCACTGAAAACGCTTTAATCAGTTTTCCTAAACCCCATTGAATCTAGAGGAGGGAAGAGAGAGAGAGAGAAAGAGGGAGTGTGTGAGGAGGGGGGATTTCCTAAACCCCATTGAATCTGAAACAGCATGGGGTCCACCATTGAACCCCTCAATACTTAATCAGGCTACTTATCTTCTTCTAACTCAAAACTTCAAAATTAAAAACTCTGCTTATGCTCTTTCACCTAAAGAACAGAAATAAGGAACATATTTCTTTCTGCTTGAAACACAGGAAGCTAGTTTTTTCGCAAGTAGGAAAACTGGGTGGGCAGTTAACCACATTATCTTAGTCATAGAGCGCAGTTTAGGATAATCAAAGTTCAACTTGTAAACAAGCTATAGGTTAACCATATTTTTAGCAATATATCTGAGTGGCGTTCTGACCTTTCCTTTTTCTGCATGAGTAACCAAGATTCACTTCTCTTTTAGTTTCACTTTACTTCCCTATTGTGGTTTGGGAATCATGTATTGTAATTTTCCTTAAATATTTGTAATTTACCCGAAATAACCTTGTGCTGACTTAGGTGAGAAGTTATGACCTGGATTAGTGCACGCCTATATGACGTCTATATGATTTGTAATAACCATTTCAAAGGTATAAAACCTCTGTCAAAATATACCTAAGTCAGATCAGTTAGGTGGAAATCTACTGGTCTCTTGAATGCATTCAATAATAATAAACCTTTCTTCTCTGGAAAAGGTATCGTCTCATATTCTTACGTAAGTAGAAAGGCAGACCCTGATTTTGCCATTACAAATCCAGAGGAGGGAAGAGAGAGAGAGAGAGAGAGAGAGAGAGAGATGGAGGAGGGGGGATTTCCTAAACCCCATTGAATCCAGAGGAGGAGGAGGAGGAGGAGGAGGAGGAGGAGGAGGAGGAGGAGAGAGAGAGAGAGAGAGAGAGAGAGAGAGAGAGAGAGAGAGAGAGAGAGAGAGAGAGAGAGAGAGAGAGCGCACAGGAGGGGGATTTTCTAAAAGTCCCATTGAATCCAGAGGAGGAGAGTGTGTGTGTGTGTGTGTGTGTGTGTGTGTGTGTGAGAGAGAGAGAGAGAGAGAGAGAGAGAGAGAGAGACTATCACTAAGTGTTGCAGCTTATGATTCTTGATGAATGTATTCTATTTTATTTTTTTATGTACACCGAAGACAAATTCCTTGTGTGTCCAATCACACTTGGCTAATAAACTATTCTACTCTACTCTACTCTACTCTACTCTACTCTACTCTACTCTACTCTACTCTACTCTACTCTACTCTACTCTACTCTACTCTACTCTACTCTACTCTACTCATTTCTATTTCAATTCTAATAAGGAGTTTAGCTTCTCTCTCTTGAAAATGTAAGCTAGCTTAATGCAAGCTAGCTTTAGCTTTCAAACAGTTAATTTAGTGACCAAAGTTACAATGGCATTGAAAAAAGTGACTGATGACCATTTTTCACACTTAGCGACCATTGAAGCATCCTCATGGTCATGTGATCAAAATTTTGATGTTTGGCAACAGATTCATATTTATGATGCTTTCAGTGTCCTGGGGTCATGTAATCGCCTTGTGTGACCTTTTGACAAAATATAAAATTTTTAATCAAGCCGCCCCCGGTCAATGGGGTCCCTCTTTACCAATCTGAAAATCTAGTCACCTTAACATAGGATCCAGTTTTAGTCCTTTTCATTGTACATTTATCCTTTCTATCTCCACCCTTTTATAGGTTGGCTATGGGTTCTTGACAACTGTACCATAATGTAGAGTACCTAAAATTATGTATAAGCACCTGGAAGCATCCCAAAGGGAAGTTAAATGCAGTTTTCCATTCATCTTTTTACCTGACTCTCACCCAGTATAGGCTTCTTGCAGGTCTAGTGTACTGAATATTCTGCAGTTGGCCAAATGGAGTAGCATGTCCTTCATTGGGGAAGGGAGTTTAAATATCATTTAGCCGTCTATAATCTATGCATAGATGAAGCATCTCATTATTTTCATGAAACAGGATAGGACAATAATGGTGAACCTTTTTCGCCTGGGGGGCCAAAAGCATGAGCACGAACACTATCACGCACACTCATGTGCCTACCCCTCATGCTGTCCCATGCATGTGTGCACGGCTTTCTAGGAGACTGGGGAGGGTGCATTTTTCAACTTCCAGTGGGCCCGGTAGGTCTATTTTTCACCCTCCCCAGGCTCCAGAGGCTTTCTAGGAGCCTGGGGAGGGTGAAACGGCCTCCCCTGCCTCCTGGAGGCCCTGCAGAGGCCAGAAACAGCCTGTTTTCTTTTATTTAACATATCACTTTAAAGATTACTATATTACTAATCACTAATCATATTGAAGTGTGTTGTTGATTGGTTACAAATAACTTTCATGCATCTCTTCCACAGTCATTGCTTATAATTCAAATCACATTATGTATTTTAAATCAAAAAATCTTTTTATATCTTACTATCAACATATCACACTTCTCATTTGACTGTGGTTGTTTTAACGTTTTACATAAAATAGTCCAAAATTAAAAAACACAAGCACCAGTAGCATTTCATTAATTATTTCTAATATCATCTAATAACATTACCCCTTTATAGCATATTCTAAGTAAAAATTAATTATTTTTGATAACAAGGTTTCTGATCCTCCTTTCCAAATCGCTGTTTCAATTTATATCCCAATTCCTTTTATTAAACCAGTACATATATATATTGTTCATTATATCCCTTGTCATTTCATTGTTATTGTTATAGATTTTATTAACAAAAATTCATTCACTAATTATATCAAATTTTCTATCATCAAATCAACACATGTATGTACCTTATTATCCTTATCAATTATTTATTTAACAGAGCACTCTAGAAATTACTAAATTATTAATCACTAATTACTAAAATTAACTAATTTTTTATTATCAACTTTCATATATCAGCCTGTATCCTTCCAGTAATAACACAGTCTTATTTCTTTTGTCATTTGTGGAATTGATCTTCTATTTATTTCCTTAATAATTTTTTTGTGAACTTCTCTCCGCAGCTTGTTGCTTGTAGCATCACTTAAGTAATCTCAATGCCCTTCATCTGCTATTTTAATCAGGTTATCTTTGGTTGTCAATCTTGCTTCTGAGACGTTCTATCTCAAATCCATCGTTTTTCCCATTTTCTGACTTCTGGTTTGCATGTTGGGTCATTTCTTTTTTGCCTTCCGGAGCACGAAAAATGGCCCAATGCGCAAACTGGAAGTTTGGGAATGGACTTCTGGGTTGCCCGTTGGGCCGTTTTTCTCCCCCTGGAGGCTTCAGGAGGCTTCCCTGAAGCCTCCAGAGGCCAGAAAATGGCCGAAAATGAAGACAGAGATCAGCTGGCCAGTGCACGCATGTGCGCTGGAACTGACAGGGCAATGCCACATATGCCCCAAGAAATGGCTCTGCATGCCACCTGTGGCACATGTGCCATAGGTTTGCCATCACGGGGATAAAGATTGCTATGCATGGTCAGGCCGATTAAATGAACCCACGGACCAAATTTTTGTCAATTAACACCCACAGTTCATCTAACTTGGAGTCACTGAATATAGCTTCACCTTAGACAATTTATCCCCAGGTAGGTTCTCTATGGCACAGTCAGCTGGTGAGCGAGGAGTTCATCCAAACACTTTTCACTGAACACCTCTCTTAAGTCCCAATATTCTTTGGGATAGTGTGGAGGTCCTTTTCCCTGATTTCCTGCTGTGGGAAAGTTGCCTTCCGGCTTTCATCTTGCTCTTGAGGAAGGCAACTTATTTGAATTTTTAGCAGTCACCAAAAGTCCCGTCATGGTGTCTAGTGCCAATGTTCATCCCCGATCTTTCTCCTCTTGGACTGACATTGTGTGCCCAGTCCCACAGTAGGACAGTATGCCTCTCTGGGTTGATCGACTTTGCTGATTTTGCCTAATGAAAGGACCTGCCTCAGCTGTTCCCTCGGAAAAACAAGACTCCTGACTACATTGAGTTGAATCAAAAGAACTTTTAATGAGAGAATGTGGTTGCAATAAAGTCAAGTGAGAAAGCCCGTGCAAAGTACAAAACAATTCTTTTGCCCCAAACCCAACCTCATTGACCAGTCCACCAGCAACCAATGTGATGCCGCAAGGTCGTTTTGAGAACTCTGGGTGCTAGGCAAAAAATAATTCACTTTCAGGCATGACAGCCTTGAATCCATGCTGGAACTGGCTAGGAGGGAGTCTATTCTATTTCTAAAGACAATCCCCCTCCCTAATTCCCAGGCAGTTACAGCAAAAGCATGCAAAAAATGGCAGCAGCCAGCCTCCCCCCTTCCAACAGAATGGCAGGACACAATGAGGACCTGACATTATGTTTGCCTCCTAGCTATAGAATTTAAATTTGATCTTATGTAAATATTGTATATATCAATTTAATATTCTATTTCATTAAGCCTTTTGACACCAAGACTACACTGATTATGAATGGTGCATGTTAGCAATGGTTAAGGCTCTCCATCTGCTTACTTTACCAGCTTCTTCCTCACTGCTGGATTTGATGTAGGCTTTCCATGCCCTTGCCTACTACTCAAAACTCTTTCCCATCACTCTGTCTATCCTCTCAGTAGGTACATTTGTGACCCTTCTGTTCAGATGGAAATTTCCCACCTGTATAGGCACCATCTGTTCCAAAATGCCCAAATCATCAAAAGAAGGATGGAGGAACAAAAATTACTGATTGGAACTCTCCTGAGTTTTGGAAATGTAAAGTAGCTCCTCTAAAAAATCCAACAATTTTGCTTGCTGCGTAATGTCTGCTATAAATAAAATCATTTGGAGCACTTATCAAATCATTTTTCCCCGCCTTTGTTTTTCTACAGTTGAGAGCTTAAATTTAATGTACCTCCAAACTGTATCACTTGTTATAGTTCTGCAGCTTAGATTGTTGTTGTTGTTGTTAACATTTTATTATAAATACCATCATTCTTTTTCAATTTCATACATACACATGTTATAAATGATAACAAGCCTCATCCAGTAGTCTATAATGTTAAAAAAGCAAGGCAGCAAATGTCTTGCTACACCAACAACTGTCTTATTTTTAAGGTGTGCAAATCCAATACTTATTCTGTTATTGTGTGATGAGCTTATTGACTGTTGCCAAGTTTGTCTCCTTACAGAATGCCACTTGTTCACTGGAAAGCTTTCTGCAGTGAGTAAAATACTTTCAAAATAGAAAAGAACAAACAAAAAATGCTATGAAATCAATGTGAAACTCACACACTTTAATGAGCTCAAAATTAAGACTGAAATCAAAGACAGCCAGCTGGAATTAACCTGCTACTAGGTACAACAATAAATTTGTATATTTCTGCATATACCCATAGACCCCTAGAATGCAGGAATATTTTATCATACGTTCAAATGGAAAAAGGGGTTTTGTCGGTGGAAGAATTACAACTTTTTCTTTAAAAAGGGGAAAAGAGGTTTTTCTGAGAAAGAACAGGGATAGAATGAAAAGTAATGTTTGGCTTAGGGAGAATAGCAAGACAATAATAAAGATAAATTAAAATATTTGCATGCAGAATATATTTTTATACTCAAAAGAGAAAGATGGCAATCTCATTTTTATTTTGTTTTTTTCTTCTTCATAATGTTGGTGATGAAGGAAACTGCAAATTAGATTCTGGAGTTAAATTGTAATGTAAAAACCAAAGTAGAAACCACGCACTTAATACAGTACATGGACTTACTTTAAAGATTTACAGAATAAGAAGAAGCTGCAAGATTTCTTTTCTTTTTAACAATAGGTTTAGATGCTCAAAATAGAAAGGCAGCAGGAGGCCTCTGAAACCAAAAGTATTAGATTTGTATGGGAAGATGTCAATTGTTTGCAATTCTTACTCTCATGATGTGCCCTAGATCCTGTCAGGTAAGAGTGCTGCAGCTTTGTTTATCTGCTCCCTCCCAATATTGTCAGGATGCATTTCCATTTTCCAAGTGACTGCTGCCACTGTGCTACAATCTGTGCTTATTTCTCGAGCAGCTAAACCCTTTGACACTGTGGTTTTTAATTAAAATTACATTAAAGTTAATCAGCCAGAAAGAGGCTTCTGAAGAAGGCAGGTTTGATTGCAACCTGCAAAGGGCACTGAGGCTGCCAACTTGCTAAAGATGTGCCGGCAGATGCCAAGCTGTTTGTGTGAGTCCAATGATAGTAGCTGAGTTGTTGAAAGAGGTCATGTCTGTTTTATTTTTTCAAAGCACTGTCCTGCAACTAGTGCAAGGGATATCAATTGTGCTACACAAGAGTAATCAAGAATCAATTTCATGGCATGTTTGTTTTGACTTAAGAAATATTAATATTCTTTATTCCATTTTATCTATTTTAAATATTCTGTTTATTTTGTTTAATATCCTCAAATCATACGTTAGGAGCACATATAGTCAGAAAAAAAGTGATTACTTTGTTTCATATCTCTAATGCTAAATAAAGATGTTGGATACTTTTCTGTGGGGCATTTTTAAAAAATTAGCTCATTTGTATGTTCCAGGGAACTATGTAAATTGGAGCTCAGTTTTCACTTAGCTTCTAAATAACTCTGAATTTTGCAGGATAATTCTCATCTTAGATTTTTTTAATCCACAAAAATTAGGTTATTTAAAGAGTTAGACTGTGACTAACCACATGCAGACCTATAATAGATTTAGATTGATTTCTATATTCTATATTCTAGGGGTGAAATCAACTTACCTTTGCTACCGGTTCGCAAATGTGAACACGCGTATTTGCAGGACTTTCACAGGACCACCTCCATGCATGTGCAGGAGCTTCCACGCATGTGCAGAGCATCAAAAACAGGACATGATGATGTCTGGGCGGGTTAGCAGAGCCTCCTAAAGAGCTGGGCACAGCCTCAGAGGCAAACGGCTGTGTTTCGCTGTCACAGCAGTGCAACACAGCAGCCATGAGGTAACCACGCTCATGAACAGCCACCAGGCAACCTCCCTTTCTAGCTGGCCAGAGTGCTATTCACTGACCTAGGGGTATCCCAAAGGCGCCAAGCCATGTGGCACACTGCCTGCCCACCAACTCCCATGGCTTGGTGTCTTCGGAATACCCCTAGGTCAGTGAATGGTGCTCTACCCAGCTGGAGAGAGGGGGTGCGGGAGCACTTGTTCTGCCCCAGCTCGTGTGCCTCCCAGGCTCACCATGCCCTGGTCCAGCTCTTCCGGCAGGTTCAGCGCACCACCACCACTGCCACCACTGCCATCCCAGCATGTCCCAGCAGCGTTTTCCGGCAGTAGAGAGGTGACACGTGGCTGGATCCAGAGGATAGTTAACACCTCTCTCCGGGAGGGATCCTTCCCGCTCCTCCTAAAGGATGCGGTGGTGAGACCCCTCCTGAAGAAGCCTTCTCTGGACCCAGCCATTTTAAGTAACTATCATCCAGTCTCCAACCTCCCCTTTGTAGGGAAGGTTGTTGAGAAAGTGGTGGCCTTTCAACTCCGGCGGTCCTTGGATGAAACCGATTATCTGGACTCCTTTCAGTCCAGTTTCAGGCCTGGTTACAGCATGGAAACTGCTTTGGTCGCACTGATCGATGATCTCTGGCGAGCCAGGGATAGGGGTCACTCCTCTATCCTAGTGCTCCTTGACCTATCAGCGGCCTTCGATACCATCGACCATGATATCCTTCTGCGACGGTTATGGGAGGTGGGAGTGGGAGGCACCATTCTTCAGTGGTTCTCCTCCTACCTCTTGGACAGGTCATAGTCGGTGTTGGTCGGAGGGCAGAGGTCTACCCCTAAGCCCCTCAATTATGGGGTGCCGCAGGGTTCAGTCCTGTCCCCCCTCCTATTTAACATCTACATGAAGCCCCTGGGTGAGATCATACGACGGCATGGGATTAAATACCACCAATATGCGGACGACACGCAATTGTATCTGTCCGCCCCGTGCCAACTCAGTGAAGCGGTAGAAGTGATGTGCCAGTGCCTGGAGGCTGTTAGGGTCTGGATGGGAACGAACAAGCTTGCACTCAATCCTGACAAGACCGAGTGGCTATTAATGCTCCCTCCCAAAGATGGTCCAGCTATTCCATCCCTTAGGCTCAGAGAGGGTTCGCAATTTGGGAGTCCTCCTGGATCCGCAGCTGACTTAGAACATCACTTGTCAACTGTGACCAGGGGGGCCTTTGCCCAGGTTCGCCTGGTGCACCAATTGCGACCCTACCTGGACCAGGAGGCCCTTCGGATAGTCACTCATGCCCTCGTCACCTCAAGACTGGATTACTGTAACACGCTCTACATGGGGCTGCCCTTGAAGAGTGTTCGAAGACTTCAGTTAGTCCAGATCGCAGGCGCGCGAGCGATTATGGGTGTACCTAGGCACACCCACGTTACACCTATCCTCCGCGAGCTGCACTGGCTGCCCATTGGTCTCTGGACACGCTTCAAGGTGCTAGTCATTACTTTTAAAGTCCTACATGGCATCGGACCTGGCTACCTGAGAGACCGCCTCCTGCCAATTACCTCCCAAAGACCGATTAGATCACACAGACTAGGCCTTCTCCAGATTCCATCTGCCAGCCAATGTTGGCTGGCGACTCCCCGAGGGAGGGCCTTCTCTGTTGCAGCTCCAGCCCTCTGGAATGATCTCCCCGTTGAGATCCAGACCCTTACTACCCTTCCGGCCTTCCGTAAAGCAACTAAGACCTGGCTGTTCCGGCAGGCCTGGGGCTGTTGAAGTATCCAGCCCCATTTTAAGGTATGAATGTTGTTGTAATTTTAAATTGTTGTATTGTCTTATATATTCCCCCTCCCTTTTTTATTGTAAGCCGCCCGAAGTCTTCCAAGAGTGGGCGGCATACAAAACTAATAAATACAAATACAAATACAAACCATAGAGTACACTCCCAGAGCAGCAACTGCCAAAAGACTTGGCAGCTGATCTCTGGAGTTTGGAAGCCGGAGAAGAAGCCATGCTAGGATGGTGGCAGCACCCTGGCCCTGCAGGGAGAGCTGGACCAGGGCATACTGAGGCTGGGAGGCACGTGAGCAGGGGCAGGAACAGACGCTTGTACAACCCCCCTCTCCAGCTGGGTAGAGTACTATTCACTGACTTAAGGGTATTCAGAAGGCTCCTAGCTGCAGGAACTGGGGGGGCGGGCAGAGCGCCATGTGGCTTGGCGCCTTTGGGATACTCCTAAGTCAGTGAATGGTGCTCTGCCCAGCTGAAAAGGGAGGTTGCGGGGCAGCTGCTCATGAGCGTCGTCACCTCGTGGCTGCTGTGTTGCGCTGCTGTGACAGCACAATGCAGCTGTTTGCCCCCAAGGCTGTGCCTGGCTCTTTGGGAACCTGCTCTCAAAAGAGCAGCCACCCAGCAACTCCCTCTCCAGTTGGGCACAGTGCCACTCACCAACCTAGCAGTATCCTGAAGGTGTCAAGCAATGCAAGTGCCTTTGCTTCCCCCCCCCGGCTCCCACAGCCTGGCGCCTTCAGGATACTGCTAGATTCATGAGTGGTGCTGTCCCTGGCCAGAGGAAGCATTGTCCAAGGGGCTTATTTTTGGGGAGGGCTTATATTTTTGCCCTCCCCAAAATATGGCATGGCCTTATTTCCAGGACATGTCATATTTTCGGGGAAACATGGTAGTTTACGGCCATGGATGAATTAAAGCTATTTAGCTTCCATGGTGTCTTTTGAGGAACTAGGTCTGTTGTTTGTATATCAATATGTTTTGCTTATGCATATACACAAGATTCCTACATAAGCTTTTCAGTAGCTTGGGAGTGCTGGTTAGCTTATAAATAATGTCATGAGCTGGACATTACCAAAGGCTGGTAGGTCCTTTTTACAGCTTTTGTTCCATTTTGTTTTTTTGCTTCCTGAAATTTTAGTTCCTGGGCAAGAGACTCTTTAGATCAGGGGTGTCAAACTGGATTTCTTCGAGGGCCAGATCAATATTGTAGTTCTCCTCCGTGGACTGGCTGGGGGTGGGGAGATGAGATGGATGCCTCCTGCAACACACTGCCAGCCAAAATGGGACACGGGGAGGTCATACCCCATTTTGGCTGGCACAGTTCTGCACCACCACCCAGTGCCTTGTTTTGCCTGCCAAAGGCACTATGGGCCAGTCTTTTCCAGACTGGCCTCACAGGCCAGATTTAAACACTTGATTTAAGCATCCCCTGCTTTAGATGATTGGTGCTTTAAGAGAATGGAAGTATTTCACTAGTTCATCTGTAACTAAAATACAAGGTTAGGCTGTTGAACTTCATCTATCTTCATAAATGTTAGCTAAAGCTATATAAGTATTTCAAATTCTTTGAAAATTAATAAACCCAAACCAGTGGATTTAAAGCAGTTTAAATTGAATTCCAAATATGAAGCAACAATAGAAGCTTATAGAATGAAACTTATAGAAGCTAAATTGCTACTCAGTAGTATTTTTTAACAAAAAATGCTATAAAGCTACAAAATGCTGGTGTTTCAAACAGCTATTGTTTTGCCTTCAAAAAAATTTTATTTAACATTTCAATACCTCCTGAATGTTTTCAAAACTGAAAGAAACAGCCTACCTTATCACTATACTTCCTCACTAGTGTCCATACAAGAGTCAGTGCTACCAGCCTTATCTGTTGAAATACTTGATCATTATATGTAGTGGCTTTCCTGATGGCATTTCTTATACTTAATTTCAAAACTATTTGAAACCATTTCAAAGAATACTTCAAAATTGGATAATACTTCCTCTCAGATAATTCTTGGTCAACTTTAGGAAATCTTTAGAATGATGTTTCTATTTGCACATATAGTTGCATGCAAGGAAAAATATTTTGCTTATCTTGTCAGTTTTTCTTAGTACAGTAAAGTAGGCTTGCAAGTAAAACTCCAATCATACCCATTCCAATCAAGATAGCTGAAAGACCAGTTCTTTGTTCCTCGCATAATTTTTCTTTCTCGCTGTTAAAGATGTTACAACAATTCAAAAGGGAAGAAGAAGGGACTGATTAAGTATTCAGAACTGTCTAATTATATAAGAAAGACAGACAAAACCGGAGGAGCTGACAGAGGTGTTCACACTATTTGGGGCACTGCTGAGATATTAGTTTGATTTCCAAAATCTGATTTGCTAGCTGAAAACAAAAGAACAGTAATAACAAAATATAAGCTTCCAAATGTTATCCAGCTATCTCAAATGAAACAATTTTACTTCAAGGTACAAAAACTAAAAGATAAGATACAAGGCCACACTGGCTTCCAAAGTATAAATAGCTTTTTTAAGCAATTGCAAACAGGAAGAAGAGCTGTTACACTCAAAATTCACCTGAGTCATTTACTTTGTAAATACCAAACTTAAAAGACTCAAAAACTATCCTACCTCTAAAGGGACCCAACAGGGAAGACTGTAACAATGAAGCTGTTAAGGCCAACCTCTTCAATACGTCTTCAGCTCAGTCTTCGTCGACAGCAATGGCTGCTACCCCACATTCCCTAGTCGTACCACAATCAATTGTAATGATTTACTATATATTGATTTTACAGTAGATAATGTAGAAATGGCACTATGTAACCTAAAGCCATATCCAAACTTGCCACTGCTATAGCTGAACCTCTATGCACAATCTATGAGGTATCATTCAGAACTATCTCCTTGCCCGATCTATGGTCATTAGCCACAGTCATAGGTAAAAGTTCCCCTTGCACATACGTGCGAGTCGTTCCTGACTCTAGGGGGCAGTGCTTATCTCAATTTCAAAGCCAAAGAGCCAGTGTTGTCTGAAGACATCTCTGTGGTCATGCGGCCGGCATGATTAAATGCTGAAGGTGTACGGAATGCTGTTACCTTCCCACCAAAGGTGGTCCCTATTTTTCTACTTGCATTTTTACATGCTTTCAAACTGCTACTGTGCTTCCCTGAAAATACGACATGTCCCAATAATAAAGCCAGGCCTGATTTTTGGGGTGGGTGTAAATATACATCATCCCCTCAAAATAAGCCCGAGTGAAAGGGTGGAGTGGCCAGCACAGGAGGAAGCCCTTCCCTTCCCCGGTTATTTCAATGCTTCTTCGGCTCCTTAATCAGATGAGCTGAGCCGCTCTGGCTACCTTTCACAAAACAGCTAATCTGTGGGTGCTGTTCAGGCCACAGCCTTCAGCAAGTGTGGCTGTTTTCACCATCGATGAAAGCCACAAAAGCAGCAGGAGGCCAAGCGATGCACCCCATGCGCCTTGCACTGGCCTTCCGAAAGGTACTGTAGCACAATCCACAATTTTTAATCATTATTTTGTCCTGACCCACATGGCCCAGTGAGCCACGTTGATTTGGACCAAATAAGGGTAAAAAAATTGTGGATAGCTGCTGCTACAGTACCCTTCGGAAGGCCAGCTCGAGGCTTCTGCTGCAGAAATGGTTCCGCCCGAGGAATGCTTTTGGGAGAGAAGGCAAAAAGGAAGCAATCAACTTCATGTCGCCCCTTGCCCTCAGTCCTCCTTTCTTTGGCTTTCCAAGAGTCTCTCCCAGAAACAAACTCTGGCAGAGAAGTGGCCCACAGAGTTTCAAGAGCAAAGTTGAGGCTGAGAGGAGCCAGGGTGGGGGGAAAGTCCAGTGCCGCCCCAGCGCTCTTCTTTGCTTGGAAATGGAATCTTGGGAGGGGAAAATGGCATCCCCTGATAGAGTAGGTATGTCTGCATGTCTATAAAACACACAAAGTAAGGGAGCCAGCAACTGTGGATTAAGGAGCTTTGTGAAATGTCATGCCTACATGCAAAATTTGGTGAAGGAGGGGAAAGACGTACTTCCCTCTCTTGGCAGTATTTTGCTTGAAAATATTTGAGAATCAGACCAGAGAGGAGGAAGGAGCCCTGCAAGGAGACGCTGCTGACGCTGCCCCCTGCAGAGACACAGACAAAGAGGGAAGTTAATTGAAGACGCTCCCTCTCTGGCCAGCCCACAAGACTATCTGAAGGGCAGGGGAGATTTCCTGCACATCGGCAGCAGCGTCTTTTCATAGGGCTTCTTCCAACATCCCAGTTGTATGGATTTCCAAGTCTTCCTTTATGAGATGTTGCTTTGCACCTGGGACATCGGGAGAAGTCCTGTGAGGAGACATCACTGCCAATGTGCAGAAAATATTTCCCCCCCACTTGCAGATCATCCTTTCAAAGAGTAGTTTCACCAGGATGAAGAGGTGGCTAGTGGCGACATTTGCGTTGGGTTGTGTTTTCTTTGTGAGGCAGACAAACTGGGGAGCAAAAGATTTAGGAAGCCTGGCTGGTGTTGGCCGGTTTCTGCCGTGAAGTGTCTGATTCATCCCCAGGGGTAAGCCTTTCACCCTTCGCCACCTCTCTGCCCTGGCTTGGAAGCTGAAGAGGAAGCCTGCCATGTCTGGGGGGGGGGGGGGGGGAGAAGAGACAGCAAGAGGAGCCACATCTATCTCAACGCTTCTCATTTCTCCCCTACCTCACCTGCCACCCTTCTCATTAAAGAGACAGTGGGGAAGGGAAGCAGCCAGGATTCTATTAGCATTGGGGCAGAGTGGGAGGTGTTGGGCCACAAGATATGCATCCTACCCGAGACTTGCAGCTCCATCGCGTTCCTCACTGTTTTGTCCAGGGAAGCATCTTGTAAAATAAACCTCACGAGTTCAACTTCCCTGGACAAAACAGCGAGGAGCTGCAAGTTTTGGGTAGGACATGCGTCTTGTGGCCCAACACCTCCCACCCCACCCCAATGTTAGCAGAATCCTGGCTGCTTCCCTTCCCCACTGTCTCTTTAGCGAGAGGGGTGGTAGGTGGGGTGGGGAGAAGTGAGAGGTGTGGAGCGAGACGTGGCTCCTCTCACCATCTCTTCTCCCCCGCCACCTTTGCCAGGCATGGCAGGCTTCCTATGCAGCTTACAAGATGAGGCAGAGAGGTGGCAAAGGGCAAAAGGCTAACCCCTGGGGATGAATTAGACACTTCACTGCAGAAACTGGCCCATGCCAGCCCAGGCTTCCTAAATCTCTCACTTCCCAGACTGTCCCCCTTGCAAAGAAAGCCCAACTTGACATAGGGTAGTGGTGGGACACATCAGGGCAGCACTGGCCATCTGTTCATGTGGCATAAAGAACAGGGAGGGGAGGCAATGGCGATGGGACATGTAGTCTCACACTTGCCACCTCTTGCACCTCCAAATTAATAAGACTTGGCATTAATGTCAAGGCCATATTTCAGGGGTCAAAAGAAAATAAGACCCTGTCTTATTTTTGGGGAAACATGGTAGGTTGGCAGAAGCTGGGAGAAATAATGGGAGCTCACTCCGTTATGCTGCACTAGGGATTCAAACTACCAAACAGCCAAACTTTCTGATTGACAAGCTCAGCATCCTAGCCACTGAACCCCCACGTCCCATACCTATCTTTAAAAAAGGATACCCTAGACTAGTAGAAAATTTCAGACCAATCTCCTTGTGCTGCATCACCTGTAAAGTCATAGAATCAATTATAAACCAATCCATCACCCTCCACCTAGAGATAAACAACTTACTCTCTAACAAGCAATTTGGTTTCAGAAAAAAAATTATCCTGTAATCTGCAATTCCTACGTTGCAGACCATACATCTTGACTAGGGTAAAGCAATAGATGCATTTTACATAGACTTCTGCAAAGTCTTTGATTCAGTGGTGAACGACAAACTACTGTTAAAGCTAAGTTCAGCATTTCTGGATCCCTACACAAATGGATAGCCACATTCTTGTCAAACAGGCAACAAGTAGTCAAAATAGATAGGGCTCTATCAAATCCAGCACAAGTTAACAGCAGTGTCCCCCAAGGCAGCATTCTAGGACTCACACTCTTTCTGCTTTACATTAACAACCTATGTGATCATATTAAAAGCAACTGTGTCCTACACATTGGCAATAAAAATCAGAACACCAAATACAAGTTCGGTAGAAATGACCTCATAAACGACCCTCACTCTGTCAAGAACTTAGGAGTACTCATCTCAAATGATCTAAGCCCCAGAGCCCACTGTTACAGCATTGCCAAAAAGGCATTAAGAGTTGTTAATCTAATTTTGTGAAGCTGCTTCTCTGGTAACATTGTATGCTAACTAGGGCATATAAAACCTTTGCCAGACCAATTCTCAAATACCGCTCATCTGCCTGGAATCCAAACTGTATATCGGACATTAATACGATTGAGTGGGTCCAGAGGTACCTCACAAGAAAAGTACTCCACTCCTCTACTCATAATAGAATTCCCTATGCTACCAGCCTCGAAATTTTGGGTTTGGGCAATCTGGAACTGCACCGCCTATGGTATGATCTAAGTACAGAATACAAAATAGTCTGTTACAGTGTCTTACCTGTCAACAACGTCTTCAGCTTCAACCTCAATAATACATAAGCAAACAAACCAAAGAAACTCAAAGTAAACCATTTCAAACTCGATTGCAAAAAATACGACTTCAGCAACAGAGTAGTCAACGCCTGGAATGCTCTACCTGACTCTGTTATTACATCCTCTAACCCTCACAGCTTCACTCTTAAACTGTCTACTGTGGACCTCATCCCATTCCTAAGAGATCCATAAAGGGGGCATGCATAAGTGTACCAGTGTGCCTACCGTCACTGTCCTATTGTCCCCCATTTATTTGTATTCATTTCTTTTATTCATGTCTATGTTTATATTTATACTTACTATCTTGTACATGTTTGACAAACTAATAAATACCAAAAAAAGATACGCAAATCACAACTGCCTTTTCTTCCATTTGTAGGTTAAGCCCCCACCCCTCTCCTAGGAAAATGGAATATTCTAGGAAATATTAAAAAGACAGAATAAAATATTTCCCCTAAAAGAGAAAGAGAAATCTTAAGACAAAAACTCAGCCCCAGCCCCCTATGCCCACCAGATATTTTGGTTAAATATGAGACAAAAGACTGGTCTAGCTTATCTATAACACAAAAGACCTTCAGCTCCAGGGTGATAGGATTAGCCCTCACTTAAGATCGAAACCAGGACAAAGCCATTAAGCCATAATAGGAATTGTCCAAAGCCCCTTCATTACATCATCACCACGCAAGATTCAACCTGGCCCCATAGGAGTCTGACAACCAATCAGAATACATTTCTTATATAGGAATAGGAAGCTCCAAGGCACGGCCCAAAAGAGGGTATAAATATCTCCTCCCTTTCTCCCTCCCTCTCTTTCAAACTATCTTTCAAGCAGTCTCCATGTTTCCAGTGTCTTTCTTCCCACTTGGAACTGAACCCAGGTGGACACTTTTCCAACACATTTATTTTATCCTGAGAGACTTTTGGTTCTGTTATAGTTAACTAATTAGAAATGGATTTTACAAAAGGTTAAATTATCAGCAGCATTGTATTGCCTTCTCCCGACTTATCTTTTCATAGAATAATAGAATGGAAGCATTGGAAAAGACCGTAGGAATCATATAGTCCAGACCAGTTCAGAGCAGAAATCTATAACTACTATACATCTTCTCAGATGACTATCCAGCTTCTTTCACTATCTCCATTAAAAAAATCCCAGTCAATTCCTGAGGTTGCCCTTTTCTTTGCTGAATAGCTCTTAACAGTTAGAAAATGTTTCTTGATGTTCCAACTAAAATCTATTTCCTTGTCATTTAAAACTCTTATGTGCCACCTTCTACAGCATAGCCTTCAGATACTTAAAATAACTATGATGTCTCCTATAGTATCATATTATCTGGGTAAATATCCTACAGCCTCCAGGTGATTCTAATTTTCTCTCCTTCCTGTACACTTATGGTCTTGATTGCTCTCCTTCAGACACTTTGATTTGTCTTTGTTCTGTATGAAACATAGTGTCCCAAAATGGAATCAATATTCTAAATGCACTCTCACCAATGATGAATAGAAAGGAAAAAATAATTCTGACATTATATTCTGTTAATGGAAGCCTAAGATTGTCTTTGCTTTTTTTTACAGCTGCATCACACTTTTGGCTCAATTCAGCTTGTGATCCATTAAGACTTCTAGATTCTTTTTATATGCACTTCAGCCAAATATAGTTCTCCCCAGTTTTTTTCTGTACTCATGCTTTTGATTTTTCTGACCTATATTTAGAATTTGCATCTGTTCCTGTTGAAAGTTTTCTTGCTGTTTTTTGTCAATGTTCCAGCTTGTCAATTTTTCCAAATTTTGATGCTGTCCTCTAATGCATTTGTTATCCCCTCTTTGTGTTGTTTGCAGTTTTGGTAATTATATTTTCTAACCCTACATCCAAGCATTTATGTTTTGTATAATACAAAGTCTAAAAATTCCCTGTACTTATACTGTACCACTTATTCTTTCTGTTTACCTATGCTGAGCCATGGATGTACTCTTGTTGTACACAGTTGTTCCATTAGTTTTTATCCATCTAATTCCTCCCCGCCCCCCCAAATGAGAGTTGTGCAAATTAATCTAGCAGTTTAGCTTGACTTCAGAGTCTTTTGCACACTCTTATAATAGTATCTTGGTTGTTTCTTCTTCCTTGTGTTTTCTCTAAATGCTTTGGATCTGCTAAATCAGATTTCTAGATCTGAATATACCAATTAAAAATAACATAAGTGAACCATTAAAATAAGGCATGTATTTTTAAATATTTCTGAATAAATATATGATTTTTGGGGGAAATGTTTTATTTATGCTGATGCTCTAAAATTATTCTGAAAATTTTAACATATGCACATGGTATAAATCAGAGCAGTATTGGCACACTAAAAAGAGATATGATATGCATGTTTTTCATAAATCCTAACCTATGATGAAATGTAACTTGTTTCTTATATAATTGTTACGCTGTCATTTCTTTCAGTTATAATAAAAAATAAAATATACTTTACTACCACCACCATGTTGAAAGGGGTCAGAAAATGAAAAATATCACAGCCTTTGGAGTATAAAGATTTTTCTAGTCTTCTGAAATTTCACAAATTTCTCAGTTGCCATTTTCAAAACAAGTATTTAATTGAAACAAACAAAGGCACCAGCTGACAAAAACAGCTTTGAACATCCTCCTGTATCTATTCATTCTAAATTGGACAAACTTTTTAAAAATTAATAAATATATTTGTTAAAATATCTAAGAACAAAATAAATATCTACATAAAATAAGAAAAAATAGAGATACAATGAATAAAGAATAAAATATCAGAGCATAAATAATTGACTTAAAATTATTACAAAATTTAAAATTAATATTTTTATTCTTCATTCGTATATTAGATTCATTATACATCTTAAGAAACAACTATTCCCTCATATTGTATTAAACTGGTGATTGTATTAAAATATTTCTAAATACTGAAATTGCTTCCAATTACTATAACTATGTAAATTATTTTCCCCCATAGAAAATAATACAAAAATGCCTGAATATGCCTTGTTTTAGGACATGTAAATTTTTGCTTCAATTTAGTCAAACTTTTGCTCTGGGTATACACATGCAGATTTTGCCAATGCTGCACATTCCCCAAGTTTGGTTTGACAGTCCAAATATCGTTAGTAAAGTATCTAGGATTGAGTCAAATTTGTGACTATTAGCATAAAATAAATCTTAACAAAGTATGTTATATTTTGTTTGAGGTATTCTATGTTTTTATCAAGCTCTATCTTATAAAATGTCCTTTTCAGTTTTTGTTTTCTTTTGTGTCTTTTTACTGTATATCTGTGAAGTCCATTAGCTAAGCCAACACCTTTTAATATTGACATTCTGCTATTTGGGGATTTTATCCATTCGATCAACTATGACAAGCAATATGTACAGTAACAGTTTTAAAATTTGGGAGACCAAGCCTACTTCTAGCTTTGGAATCTTGTAAAAATGTTTATTTTACTCTAGATTGTTTTTCTTTTCCAGATAAATTTATTAACCGTTCTTTTGCCAGTCCGGGGGGGGGGGGGAGCAGTTTTGAAATTGAAATTGGCACCAAAAGAAACCAATGTTGTGGGTCCAGTATGGCAAAGAGTACCATCTAATCTAGAAGACTAAATAAATAAATATGAAATTGCCAGGACTTGAGTGACTTATACATTTAATACATTATCATTTAATATTATTTTACTTAATATATTCATTTTAATTGTTGCAACTGATTTTAAGCTGGAGAGGGGTTTTTTTCCTCACTTTTCAAAATCTTTTAAAAGTTCTGTCCATTATTTGGTTCAACTTTAAAAAAAAATCTTTGTTACTGCTTAAATACATCTCAAATATTTCACCAGGGCTCTTGTTTACTGACTGTTCAACTACAGGTGGTCCTTGTCCTACAAAAGTTAATTTAGTGAATGTTCAAAGTTATAACAACACTAAAAAAGTGACATGACCATTTTTCAGATTTGTGACTCTTGTAGCATCCACAAGATCATGTGATCAAAATTTGGATACTTGGCAACTGGCTTGTATTTATGACAGTTGCAGTGTCCTAGGGTCATGTGATCACTTTTTCCGACCTTCTGACAAGCAAAGTCAATGGGAAAGTTAGATTCACTTAAGCACCTATGTTACTAACTAAACAATTGAATGATTAATTTCACAACTGTGGCAAGAACAGTCATAAAATGGGGCAAAACTCACTTAACAACAGAAGTGTTAGACTTAATTGTGATCATCAGTCTACCTGTATTTCTCCACTAAGCTTTTTTTATCCCCTTGGGATAAGTGTCTTGTTATTATCTTGTTTTCTTGGTTATATAAAAATGTTTATATAACATTTTTATTAATATTCCTTTCCTTGAAATTGGGCAGTATTGTTCACCTCAGATCATTCATAGTTTCAACCAAATATACTAATAGTTTTGAAATAATCAGTAGCATTTAAAAAAAATAAAGTTCAAAATAAATAAAACATATTTTAATATAAGGTGTTTCTCCTTGGTCCTACTATTCCTACAATATTCCTACAATTCTGGAAGCACACATTTTAACTATTTCTTAATCTCCATTGATATGTAATGGAAGGCAAAGAAGTACCCTCAGAAATTTAACATCTGAATTAAACCTGGGGGGGGGGAGAAATTTAATATCTGGTAGTGGATCTTCATGGACAAAATTCTAGTCACTAGGATTTGGTATAATTTGTCCTTGTAGAATGCAACACTTATTCTAGGAATAAATATTTCTATCTGACTGTTATTAATATTAAAAGAATGAAAAAATAAGGCCATTCTGTACCAGCATCTCCTTATATAATTGCATAACAATTCAATGATTTATTAATTTTGTTACACTACAGTATTACATGATGATGGTTAAATGTGATTATTGGTATAAAACACTCTACAAAAATAAATTTTAATCCGATATATTTGACAGTGATTATAATTTTAAGTCTAAATAGACAAATGGTCTCCTATTTCAATTTGTGTCTTTGTAGAGTACTATAAACGTACAGTACAACCTATAGCCATATTTTAAGTGTACCAGTTGGAGAGACCGATATTCCAATATGAATATTTTTCCAATGTGAATTTCCAATGTGAATATTTGAGTCACAGTGGCGCAGTGGTTAAAGTACAGTACTGCAGGCTACTTCTGCTGCCTGCTGGCTGCCTGCAATTTGGCAGTTCAAATCTCACCAGGCTCAAGGTTGACTCAGCCTTTGATCCTTCTGAGGCAGGTAAAATGAGAACCTGAATTGTTGGGGGCAATATGCTGATTCTTTAAACCATTAAGAGAGTGCTGTAAAACACTGTAAAGCAGTATATTGTTATGCTATTGCTTTTGCTATTTTTGGCTCAGGATCACTATGACTGAATTCAAATATTATGCTGATGGTTGGTTTTAACTGTAATCCCAATGCTAACACAAGTTCATACATAAACCATGGTTTACAAACCACTATTGCTGGAGTTATGTTGAGCCCAAACTACTGTAGTTTTTTCTCTTATCATAGCTCATTTGCCTTTCTGTCTAAATTCTTGCTTTTTGCCTCTTTCTCTCACCTCACTTTCTCCTATACATTCACTACTCATCTTTCTCTATGCTCTTTCCTGTAATTTCTCTTTCACTTTATCAAATTTCTGCCTCTTTACTTTAGGAGCCTCCTTCTGTCAGACGTTCTCTAGCCCTAGTCATTTATATCTCCCTTTTCATTGACAGCAGTTGTTTCTCACTCCCCTCAATCTCTACCTTCTCTCTATACTCTAGAAAACCTTTTCTACCCAATTCCTTCAAAAATAACAATTCTCTAATTACAGAGCCTTTGTGACCAGATATGACTACCATGTTGCAACATCAAACAAAACCATGGTTTATACAATGACTGGATTTACCAAAAACCAAATAAAGTATATTTATGCCTTTGTGTGATTAATAGGATTTAACCTCTCACAAATAAGTTGTCTTTGATGACCACAATCGGATCTAGAATTTCCACTACTAAATAAAACAGTTGTTAAGTGAGTTATGGCGAATTTATAACTATTCTTGCCATGCTTGTTAAGTGAAACTCTGTCTCTGTTAAGTGAAACACAGTTATTAATTAAATCCAGCTTCTCCCATTGGTTGTGCTTGTCAAAAGCCAACTGGGAAAGTCACAATGGGGATCTCTGCTCCGACTCTTCATTTTGCCATGTTCACTAGACCCACTTTTAGTGGAGCCATCTTCGATTTGTCTTTTCTTCACCAGAATTCCCATGTCCCACTGATCTCAATAGATCTATAGACTAAAAATAATTAAAACTACAAGCTCTTGGATAGAAGTTTACCTCTGTATTATTAGGAATATAGTATTAGTGGTCAACATCATATTGTTTGTTTTAATGACCACAATCAGTTTGCACAAATCTGATTTTTTTGAGAAAAAAATTAGGGAACCCTATTTGTTCATACCAACAGACATCTTTTCACTTTACACTTCAGTTAAACTTAATCTCAGAAATCTGTATTGTCATGAGCTATAAAGAAATCAGTGTCTAAAATGTAAATAATTAAAATATAGAAAGTTATATAATAGAACTTTTCACAGTCAGTAACTACAAATATTTCTATTTTCCTTTCTACAACATATGATGTATTGATCTTAACTATAATTTTGAAAATAAATATATTTTTATAAATATGTTAACTAGTTTCAATTTTCAAGTAACAAAAATGTATATTTTTATTGCATGGAAAATAAAGTCTGGACAAACAGAATGGATTCTTTATAAAGCGATAGCTAAAGAATTCTTCAAAACTGGAAATAAATGTATGGGCCTGCACAGTTGATATTAAAAGCAACTTAGGAACAAATTACATCTTTAGATTCAACCACAATACCTTAAATACCATCAAAAACATCTGTCTACCCCAAGTCCTTGGGAAGGACTTAATGGTTGGATAAAAACATAAATCCAGTCCAAATTATGGCTGCCAATGTGACCAATGGTTCAGTGGGTTTCAAATTTTTTTAGAACCTATTCTGCAGGTGTGGCTGCACCTATTTTGTGGGCGTCGCTTGGCGGTCGTGTGACTGGGTAGGCGTGGCCAACTTGGAAAATGTGGTGAAACTCACTCAACAACACTCTTGCTTAGCAACCAAATTTTTTGGCTCAATTGTGGTTGTAAGTTCTCTTTTTCTTTTTCTTTCTTTCTTTCTTTCTTTCTTTCTTTCTTTCTTCCTTCTTTCCTTCCTTCCTTCCTTCCTTCCTTTTGTCTCTCTCTCCCTTTTCTTTCTTTCTGTCTTTCTTTTTCTTTCATTTCTCCCACTTTCTCTTTCTTTCTTTCTTCCTTTCTTTCTCTTTCTTTTTTTGTCTTTGTCTCTCTTTTTTCTCTTACTCTTCTTCCATTCCTTCCTTCCTTCCTTGTGTGTATATCTCTTCCACTACCTTCCTTCCTTCCTTTCTCTCTTCCTTTCTCTCTCTTCTTTCTCTCTCCCCCCTTCTCACACATACATCCCTTCCAATTATTTTCATAGATATATTCTATGAACTAAAACTGGTGCCCAATAAATCCTATGATCACGGCATTCTGTGTCCTACAAGCCAATTCACACAGCTCCCAATTCAGCCACTTACCGCTATGGGGGTTAACTGAATATGGTTAGTCGTCCTGTTATCTCTTGGCCTTGATTCCCACCTTCTTAGCAGAGTGGCACAGAGGGCTAATTTCAAATGGCTTTTTTCCCTTTTGCTGAAGCCAGATTTCTCTGCCACTCAGAGAGTGACCTGGTGGGTTTCCGAAGGTGTTGGGCACACCATGGAAGGCATGCATGTCATGCACACATGCACCCACACACACAAACAGACACACCTCGCTTGCCTCAATGCAAGTCGCATGTGTAAGGGGGATTGCATCAGCTGGGAGGCTGGCAGAAAAGAAGCCTCTAGTTCAGTGGTTCCCAAACTTTTTCAGTCCACCGCCCCCTTGGTTGTACAAACTGATCCTCAGTTCCCCCCTACCAAGTGGTGGAATTCAAATTTTTTTACTACTGGTCTGTGGGTGTGGCTTGGTGGGCATGGCTGGTCATGTGACTGGGCGGTTTGCACGATGGAAGGAAGATAGTAACAGTAAAATTCAAAACTGTAACAATTAATTGCACATTTATTCAAAATCCAATTTAAAAATCTTTTTAATTAATGTTCATTCAACAAAATTGTTGAACATGATCCAGTGATACTAGGT